>NC_139700.1:18484009-18574009 GCF_964188405.1 Protomyctophum parallelum | reverse complement strand
TAGTATATTGTGACAAAGAAAATAGGCGTGTTGCAAGGTCCTGAAATGAGGACAAAAACATATTACATAAAAACATATCTTTCAAATAATGAAAACAATAAACATTATGACAAAATGCTGTGGCCATACAGTAGCATGGTGATAGTGAGGACACAGGGACAGGACCACTGCATGTCATTCCTAAAAGTATAGTAGCAACAGAAGATACATGAACATAGGGACAAGGACCTGGTATGGAATGCAAGTCAAAGACAAACATTTCTAAAAGATAATTTGGAGACATTAATAGAGCCATGAGCCATTTAAATGTATAGGCATATACTCTACTATGGCCTCTGTGACCTCCATCAAACTGCTTCGTTTTCTTTTCCAGGTGTGCATTTTAATGTACTGAGAGATTCCTTGAAACTGTGAAATTGTCATGTCAAAATTTATATTTTTGCCTCATTGAAATATGGGATAAAATTGGCCATGTACTGCATGTGCATCTCATAAACAGTTAATTTTTGAATAAAACCCTAGTTGGTCAGGAAGGGGAGTAACGATCTGTCAAAATACAGCTTAGGTCCACAAAGGCATGCTTTCACTGCGGAGGGCCAGATATGTGAAGTATATAATTGCACGCACTGTTTAACATTTATTACATTCAGTACACCATTGCGGTTTGTTTATCGTAACATCCCGAGCAAACAGAGTTAATGTGTGCCTATGCAAATATTTGCGGCACTATATCAAATTCAGCGACCAAATTAGGGATATCAGAGAGGCCAAATAGGGTCGTGTGTGAAATAACACGGTTGTTAGTCCATCCTGTGTTGCATACACAGATTGGCCTATCACATGAGTGGTTGAAGTGTTTGCACACAGAGCTTTGCCGCCTGCGGGCTCATATATCACACTGTGCCTTATTAAGAGATTTAACAAAATGTAGCTTTCACTAAACACTGAACCCCCCCCCCCCACACACACACACACCCCTTTTCAACCCTGTACAGGGCAGGTAGTCTTCAGGATGTTCATTTTAACATAACTCTGCCTTAATGACTGGACTCCCTGAACAGTTATACTGTAGACGTGCTGAGTTAGAAACAAAGCGCTATCACTTTTTACATCTCGCGTCCCCAATAGTAGCGTGACTTCACGTTATGATTTAAAAGTGAGACAGCTATACTATATAACCTAAAGTGGTCTGTCTTTAATTGTTTTGCCACTAAATGGTTTGAATTCAGTTCATCTGTGATTATCATCTGGATGCAAGTTATCAATTAAATAATTCAAAACAATAAATATAGGCTAAGGCAATGCTAAAAGATTTTCTCAAAAAAATACTGTTGAACTCATCAAGCATTATATAGCAACATAACTTTTTCAGAAAACACATTTTTAGAATTCTGATTTTACAGAGGCCAGTTTCGAATTGCAGCCATCCGTAGGTGCCCTTTGAGAGCGGTTTTGAAGGAGTCAAGGGATTCACATGTCTTAATGACTGTTGGTAGGGCGTTCCACATTTTGGTGGCATAGGAGCGAAAATAATTTAGTCCCTTGTTTGTGCAGAATCTGGGTTGTACGTGGTTTGTTGCACTCCCTCTGGTGTTGTGGGTGTGGACTTAGTTTACATTAAGGAAGTATTTAGACAGGTACATGGGTATCTTAGTGGTGTATCGAATCTTGTGGACCAGACCCATTGCAAGATGCTGTACTCTGTCGTCGACCCTAAGCCATCCCAGCCTGTCAAAGTGGGCAGGGGTGAGGTGGGTTCGGGGGGTGAGGCCAAGTAGGAGCCTGCCCAGTTTGTTTTGGGAGGTCTGGAGCCTTGTTTTAAGGGCCTTTGAGGTGCTGTGGTACGAGGGCTCCTGTTAAGGTCTTCAAGGTGTTTTTGTTGACCAGTGAGGAGATCCTGTAAAGGAATCTTGTTCTTTGATTGACTTTTTTGATTATGTTGGTGGCCATTTTATCACCGGAAAGATTGGCCTCCAGGATGGAACCTAGGTAGGTAATTTCATCTTTCCGTGTGATAATGTTGTCACCCACTCTAATCAAGAAGCCATCTGCCTTGCAGGGCACCTACTCATCGTAAGTAATTATGGGGTTAGTCCGTGTCTTGCGCAAGGACACTAACACTAAAGGCACTGACCCTGGAGAAGACCGGGATCGAACTGGAAACCTTCTGTTTCCCACGCAGCCGCTCTACTGAGACACTGCCACCCAGTGCTGGGATCACAGAGTTATTTAGAGCAGTGGTTCCCAAAATGGGAGTTCCAGGGGGTCCCCAGCTAAATGGTTAGGAACCAAATGGAGTTAATGGTCCCTTATGGTCTGTAACTCAAAGAGTGTACAAATGGAACCAAATGGATTTGGTTCCATTTGTACACTCAGAGTTAAATTGATTTTGATTTTACAATATGCATTGGGGTCCCAGAGATAGAAATGGCATTAAATAGGGGACCGTAGCCTAATTCAGTTCAAACTGGGGGTCCTTAAAATGGTTGAGAATCACTGCTAGAGCTGTAAAAGTCTTCTCTTATCGGGGTCTCTGGCATATCTTTTCAAATGGGGGTCCGCGGGCTGATAAGTGTCGATTTGGGGGTCCTTGACATGAAAAAGTTTGGGACCCTGCACTGATCTAGAGAATGAACAGCTCCGCCAATTCATTTCAATGACAGTTGCTCACAAGCGTATGAAACCAGGCCCCCAGAGCGGCTGGCCCGCAACGTTGAAGCTGCTAATACCCTACTGGCCAAAGCTGGAAATGCAGGACGTTCCGGGACGTTCATGGAGTTGGACGGACGTTCAGTGATGCCATGACGCAAAAGTGCGTCAAAAGTGACCCGCAAGTACCTCTCCTTCTGCATTGGCTCCAACTTTGGAGCTAATAGAGTGGGCGCACTAGCATTTCAGACGATAAAAACATGCGCAGTAGTAGCATCCGAAATGTGAAAGTCTCGCAATACCAGATTTGGCCACCAGGCGACTGGTGACTTCAAAGATCCTCCGTGGGGGGCTTGGCTCGGATGTCAGCATCTCGCTAGTTTAACAACATTATGTATTGTCGTATTGTAAACAAATACATCTGAAATAGATTACACACAGTAATGTGACTGTGACATAGTCATGTACAGCCACGCCAGTGACCACCCCCCCTCACATGACCCTGTCTAAGCTATGTGATTGGTTAAAAAACTTGAACCTGGATTTGATTGGTTCTGGCCACAGACAAACCTTTCCATCACAAATTCTCACTCTGGGGCGAGACAATAATAACTGCAATGTTATTATGAGCTCTGGACATAATGTTGCCTACAATTATCTTTCTCTCTCTCACTCGATACTGAGAGAAGATACACAGCTCACACAGATTTCAACAGACTCAAACTGTCCAGCTTCAGAGGATTTTGTTGGACATGATTCTGTTTTAGAATTCAATGCATTGCATTAATTTGATGTGTACAACAAATGATGCATTATGAACTTGAAATCCAGAGAGAGGAAACTTTTGTTGGACTATATTTGTTTTTTCTTCTTTTAAAAATGAAGAGAACAGAGGCTGTTCCATTAATTCGCACACATGATGGTGGCCACACTAAGTACTGTAACATCATGCTGTACCAAATTCCACAGTCACACAGACAACAAGCCAGCTACTCATATTTGATACAAAAGCAATGAGCAGTGGTCTAAAATAGCCAAACCACTGACCCATAAACCGATTATCTTCAGCAGTGCAATTCCCCATTCAAACAAGTTCATTGTGATCATTTTGAAAGTTGTGTGTGATGTATGCTGGGTGTAGCCCTATGTTCTCTGTATACTATTCCTGCACTGGTCACCAAAATAGTAGAGTCCATTTTATTATAGCATGCTGGGAATTCCCCTCTATTTCCCATGCTCTTGACCTCCCACCCCCATTGTATGAGCGAGCACGGGGTCCAGGGCCGATGGAGCCCATGCGGCTCTGCCAGGGCTGACAGATCGGCTCTTCATGCCCTCTGCTGCTCCGTCTGCACTGCGGCTCCATTGTTCTGCCCTGCCAGGCCCAGCCATGGGGCACACCTCACCATTGTGTCTGACAGACCTGCAACCCGATACCACGGCGGCAGGCGCCTGCTTCCATCCCCGCGGAAACAGCGCGGGCGCATGTATCTGTGTGTATGTGTGCGTGTGTGTGTATGTGTGTGTGTGTGTGTGTGTGTGTGTGTGTGTGTGTGTGTGTGTGTGCATGTAACTGCTGCATTACGGCAGAGACGGCTATGCTACATTGAGTGAGATATGAACATGAAGATATTTCCAACCTCTGTGAGTCTTTTGCTGCTGTATCGATGCCTCGTACAAGCATTCACTGGTTGGCCATCGGGATTGATTCATGATGATACAAGGAGTATCAACAGTGTGTCATGGATAGAACACACAGTCAAATCCTCAGTTCTACATGCTCCATTTTTACACTCTCCGAGTTAAATGAACGCTGAGCATTTTACGGCGTGGCAGGATGCAAGCCTCCAGTACAAGCCCACCGCCCCCATTTTTGAAACACGCGCACTCCTAGGCCTCAGTCACATCTTCGGCGCACGAGGGGGGGAGGAAAGGAGAAAAAATGAAAATCCTGACACCCTCCCTCTCACCTCCACAGAGAAGTGAGAAAACGGAACCCGAGAAAGCCTACGGTGCAGACACAACACAACAGCCCGTGCGCTTCAAAGCGGGCCCTAACGGAGCGAGGGGAGGACGAGTGCCGTTGCCGTTTCACAGAGGAGCTGTGCTCTTTTCATGCAACACACAAGATGATTAAAGAGTTCAACACAGCAAGCAGACTAATGACTCCACTGGGCTCCAACGGGAGCTCAGGAGAGACGAAGGCAGGGCCTCTGGAGAATACGCACTGAAACCGGGATAGGCTCTAAAATATACAAATTTATTCATCAAAAACGCAATCTTTTTATGCCATCCTTGTGCGTGCGCACGCATGAGTGTGAGTCTGCGCAGGTGGCAGGAGAGAGGGAATAAGGCAGAGGGTGAGAGAGAGAGAGAGAGAGAGAGAGAGAGAGAGAGGGAGAGAGAGAGAGAAATGGGAGGTCTGACAGTGTTGTTCTGCGAGCTGAAAAACACAAACTGTGTGAAGCATTCTGGGTAAACCACAATCAACGTGAATCAACCGGGCCATAGGAATGTCAACTTTATTTCACTAATAACCCTGATAACCTAACACATATTTCCAATGTCAGTAGTTAGTAATAAGGTCGTTTTTAACACTTCAGACAAGAAGTAAATTACCATACAATGCCCTACAATTAATCTGAAATGTCCTATTAAACTACTGTACTGCACATTATACTGCACTGGTACATCCTGCTAAACCGAACACCTGGTTTCTAGCTATGGTTTTGCTACGGTGTGTCTGTGTCTCTTACACCAGTGGTTCTCAAAGTGGGGTTCCAGGGAGTTCCCAGCTAAATGAGTTAATATAAGATCAAAATCAGTTTAACCACTTTAACCCTATATACAAAAAAATGGAATACTAGATTTTGAGGCCCTTACACAACCTTCAAATCAGAGTCCATCTGAGTCCATCTAATGTTTGTTTTACTTAAGCTTTCTTTGTTATCTTTCATGCTTTATGTGTTTCCGGTGATCATGTCGACATTTTTCATATTGTGTTTCTTGCTTGTTCTGTATATTGTGTTTCTTGCTTGTTCTGTTTTGCTTCTGATCTGTACAGCACTTTGGTCAATCTTGGTTGTTTTAAACGTGCTCTATAAATAAAGTTTGATTTGATTTGATTCAAATCCAGCACTATGTTGCACTGATCAGAGCAATGTTCACCGAGTTATGGCCATTTGAAGTGTTAAACACTGGCACTGCTGAAGTGCCCCATATGTGATACATTTAGTTTTTTTTTGGTGTGACTATTGTCATGGCAGACACAGAAAAGTGTTCCACTATATAAAATTCCTCCGTCTATCTGTTTCTCCTCAGTGGGTTGACCAATCAATCTGAACTTGGACATGGACAACATTGACTGATGGCAGAAGAAGTGATGAGGAAGCCAATTTTTCACTTAACGCAAATTTAAGCTGTAGAATGTTTGTGAGCCTTGAAATACCCAGGTCCATTTTTCTCCTTGGCGGTTTGACCAAGAATAGATCTCAAATTGCAAACAGGCATTGACCATTGGCAGCATTATTATGCAGAGACAAAGTGAGGAAAAAGCTGATTCTTCCCTTTTCCAAAATTGAAGCTGTTTTGCATTCCTGACTGAAGACTGCTGTCGTGCCAGGGTTAATTGATCGGCAGGTGTTGTCTAAAGTGCTCCTCTTTTATATTTATAGTAGCATGCTGTACCGGGACTCAGCCCCCCCCCCCCCCCCCCCCCCACACACACACACACACACACACACACCAGGGAGAATGCCAGAGACAGAGCTGGCTCAGTTCAGAGTTATTAAGGAATGCATAGCAAGCAGCACACCCAGAAAGGCTGGGCAATGTGTAGCCAACAGACTTGGAGCACCAATGTGTGTGTGTGTGTGTGTGTGTGTGTGTGTGTGTGTGTGTGTGTAGGGGGGTCAATACAGCATAAAAGCTTTCATTACAAAATTCTTAGAATTATTGCCACAGGCTATATGGGCTCTGAGACAGTTTGTGTCACATTGCGAAAAAAGGTTTTGGTCATTTTTGTATACCACACCATAGACAACCTATATATGGCAACATTTTCCAAATTCCATCATGCTTTAAGTAGCATGTGACAATTGTGACATGTCAAACTAGGGGGTTTTCATGATTCTGAATCCATTCCAAGCATTAGTTTTGCACGAAAAACACTCCTTGGCTTAAATTCGGCCATAGCCACTTGCCAAAATGTGCCCAAATGTCCTGACCTCATCACATTTGTGATGACCGCTATGGCCGTTTTTAGGCCAAGAAGTGTTTTTCGTGCAAAACTAATGCTTGGAATGGATTCAGAATCATGAAAATCCCCTAGTTTTCACAATTGTCACATGCTACTTAAAACATGATGGAATTTGCTAAAATCCACCATGTTGTTTATGTTTATGGTGTGGTATAAAAAAAATTGCCATAACTTTTTTTCGCGATGTTTCCGGTACAGTACAGTATCCCGTAAGATACAGTACAGTACAGTACAGTACAGTACAGTACAGTACAGTACAGTACAGTACAGTACAGTACAGTACAGTACAGTCGAGTACTAGTTATCTTAATAATCCAAATTTTATCATCTGTAGCTCTGTAGAAATACCTTTACATTTTGGATACGATACTGCAAAAAGGATTATAGGTCCTGCTTTTGGAGGGCTCGACCCATTCCGACTTATGCAGGGATATCCTGACACAGAATCTCTTCTTGGAGCTAACAGTGGAGGGTGAGGTTACAAGCAAAAAGTATTGAAAATAGCAGATGATGAGGGCTATTTTCACTAGTTTGGGTCCTGGGCAAATGTTTAATTTCTATTTTTGGTCTTGAGCTTAAAAGTTTGGGAACCACTGGACTAGTATATAAAGATTGCTATTTCCTTTTGGCCAAATGACTGTAACCACACTAGCACATGCATGCCAGGCTGTATAGTCCAGCTTTACCACTGAAAACCACATTGTGGTTGTGGTTTGTACAGCTTTGTTCACAAATTGCACACATCCTATACTATCCTACTATAATCCTATGATTAGTCCCAATTTATAGAGACTTTTGGCTGTATAGTTCTTTTAAAGGCTTTTATTTTCATGCCAAAAAGGCTGGGAATTAACTTGCACACAAGCGTTGGGCATTAGCATAAATGCAGGGGTTGAGGAAGTTGATTCCAAATTTACAATGTTTATTATCAATTTTGCCACTGGATCTAGTGTCGCTGTCCCTGAAGGCTGTGAGATCCCATAGCCAGGATGCACGTACTGTTGTGATTTAGGGGGCGAGTGACTCACGGGAGAAACCGCCAGCAGAGAGAGAGAGAGCTGACTCAAATGGTACAAAGTAACCACATAGCAAGTCAGCAAGGCTGTTGTTGTTCATGTATAGTATGGGTGTACTCAATAAAGTGCAGAACTTTAATTACAGAATGTTCTCGTCAATTGTGTCGGCAAGAACCCAAATTAGTACTCAGCGTGCTACGGCGCTATGATAATGCACAATGGACTCAGTTGGCTACAGCAAAAGTTGCCACATGCAAAAGTCTGGTAGAGTACTTTGGGACCAAAATGGCATTTTGATAGACAATTTCAAATGGACTGCATTTACAGTATATACGTATTAAATAAAAAGAATAAGCCTGCCCTGCACACTCATCTGCTCCAATGTAATTTATTGACGACATTTGGAGCCAATTAAGGCTCTTCATCTGGTCAGTTTTTGACCAGATGAAGAGCCTTGGCTCGAAACATCGTCAATAAATTAGTAAATTACATATGAGCAGATGAGTGTGCAGGTTTATTCTTTCCTTTTCTGATGTCACTTTCTAACCCAGCACCTCCACAAAGTGATGTGCGTATTCTATTAGTTTCTGCATTTATATAAACTAAAGCCTTTCTTAAAAGTACTTTACAAAGTATTTCACATTCACCCATTCGCACACATTTCTCACTCAGGTGGCAGGGGAAACCATGCAAGGCACTAACCTGCTCACCAACAGCAGTTATGGGTTCAGTTCAGTCAGGACAACTCAAGAATGGATGGAATATATATTTATTGAATATAAGATGAGCAATATATTTATTATGGTTTGGCGATGTATTGGATCTGCTTTTTAGGTACTCAGTCCCGACCATAGGGACTCCGAATCCCCCGTACCTAAACAGTAGATCCAAAACAACAGGTGGTAGCTGGGGTGGAGGTGGGTTTGTATACAGCATCGCGCTGATACAGCAGCAGCAAGAAAGCAGGGAAGCAGGAGGAGAAATGCAAACCTCCGGTTAAAGTAGCCGGTATGAAGATGGAGTGAGTGTGTGATTGGCTACGTTTACATGAAGGGTGATCATTCCGAATAAATACATCCGATGTAATGTTTTTTGCCGTGAGTTTACATGGGAAATGGTCATTCCGAATGAGTGTTTATATGGAGAAGTGATAGAAGACATGATACATGTTAATTCACGTGAAACTACGCCATCTGTTGGACACATAAAATATAGGCAGTTCATTCATTGTGACTGTCTCAACAATACAAACATATTACAGACGAAAGACGATACTTTGAAATCCCATCATTAGGGACGGGCAAATATGTTTACAGTCTTTTTTTCCCCACCCGCTGCGGCTCCGCTTCTCCGCTGGGAAGGTGATCATCTCGTTTTTATTTGTACTTTATTATCTACACTACAGCACGGCCAGGGCACGCAACACACTGATTATTATTGTATCGGGTTGCTCGTTATTTTTGAGAGAGAGAGAGAGAGAGAGAGAGAGAGACCGTTGAACACACACACACACACACACACACACATACACACAGATCAGGGTTATAGTCATCTGCTGCTGCTCCACGTTTTTTTGTGGATTTCGGATCTGAAAAAAGGAACGAAATAACGCGCTCTATGTGCAAACTCCTCGGCGCGCCTTGGATATGAGCGCCTTGGAGCATGCTCAGAAAGACCAGAATGAACTTACATCCGAATTAGTGTATACATGAGTCCAATTTTCTTTCAATCGCATTGAACATCGGAGTAATCCGGCCAGTGACATCGGAATGGTTTTTAGATCGCATCGAGCGTTTTCATTCGGATGTAAGTTTTTGTAGGTGTTTACATAACAATGTTTAATAGGATTGAAATTCTATTCGGAATGAAAAGGGGATTTAACTGCTCATGTAAACGTAGCCAGTGTGATTGGCTGAGTGAATCATGTGAATGAGAGCGTGATGCTGAGGCGGCCCAATTAACGGCCGGCAGCAACTGCACTGAGGTTCCCTGACTGAACTTGCTCTGCGCATGTCTACGACAGGCACAAATGCTCATTTATCTTACTCCAGAACACTTCAATCAGCTGCAAAGGGCGAGCTGGGGATCGAACGAGGAGCCAGTGTCAACCCATGGATGAACTTGTACCTATAATAATGGTGAGGATAGTTTTCCAAACGTATAGTATAGTCACGGAAGCTATACAGTCTTGATATGCATTACACAGCCTGAGATTTGATTCTTTCTGCGGATAAATGGACACCATTGGGTCCCTCGCGAGAGGTGACAACGTGATGAATGGTCATGGTGTGGCTGGGACAAAGTGCAGGGATTATTGTCGCTCACTATTGGGGGAGGGATTAATGACCGCGCAACCTATATGGCAAAGGATAATCATAGAGCATTAAGAATAAGAAATCACCCAGGCAAGGTGGTAAACGGCCGATCTACAGTATGATCATGTCCAGGGGGACAGAGCACAAGATACAGCACATGAGAATAATGTTTTGTCACTCAGCTTCGTTTAGCCCCTCTCTCTGTCTCTGCCGTTTATTGTAAATTACAATAAAAGTAAGGAATGCACACAGATGAATCATGAATGACTATATCACACAAAGCTAACTACCGGTAAATTACCTTTTTTTTTAAATTTAAACAAGCCATTTAATTGTCTCTATTCCCTTCACAATCCAGTGCGAGAATGCTAAATTCAATTCACCATCTACATTCCCCCTTCTCTTTAGTTCATGTGCTCTTTGGAAACCAAACACATACGGTACTAAAACATAATTTCAGAGGAATGTTTCAGTGCCAGGATGTGGCATTAAAACAATAAACTCAAATCCACCCACAATGGCTTTTTGCCTATGAGTTATATCCAACAGGGATGACAATACAAACAATGGCACACATACTTGTTCACACCAGACTGCACTGCACTGTTCTTGGGATTAGCACGGGAATCTCAAGGCCGGAGGGCCTCGTTACAGAGACACCTGATCAGCCCCGGTGGAGTCTTTGTTCCATAATACATTTTCCATACAAATCTCATAACTGGAGTTCATCCATATTCAAACTTCCTAAACTGCTGAGACGGTCTTTTGGCGTGTGATATTTCATGGAGGTGAGAGCAGAAAAGCAGCCGGTGTTGTTGGAGGTGGAGCGAGTGAGAGATGATCTGAGAAACAATGCAGAGGTGCAACGAGACATCTACAGGGAGCGAGAGAAGACGAGAATGAAACTAGAAAGGAAGAAACAAGAAAAGGATGGATGTGAGGTTGTGTGTGTGTGTGTGTGTGTGTGTGTGTGTGTGTGTGTGTGTGTGTGTGTGTGTGTGTGTGTGTGTGTGTGTGTGTGTGTGTGTGTGTGTGTGTGTGTGTGTGTGTGTGTGTGTGTGCGTGCGTGGGGGCGTGCGTGTGTGTCTGGAGGGGCTGAAGGCATGCAGAGCTTGGCAGGAGCCCCTCTCCTAACAGCAGCTGTGACCCAAGCTTTATATCTTAAGGTGGTGCCTCTGCTCCCTGCAGCCGCCATCCCGATCGCCCTGCCCTCGTGCTTTCAATCAGAGGGGACCATAAATTATTGTCAGCAGTAATCACAGCTGTCCACTGTGGGCCCGCTGAGGGGTCCCCGCTTGTCCGGCTGCATCAAGTCACATGTTTTCCCGGGACCCTTGGAAACCGTAGCTGTGAACTGGACCCTGCTGGCAGCCGAATCAAACAGCTCTAAAGAGACGCTGCTTATCGAAGGACCTGGAGCTAATGTAAATGATTTGCCTACTTGTGGGAGTGGGACGACCCAGCAAGGGTTTTATAACCTGGGGAGGCGGCACAATAACATGAAAGCTACTACATCTCTAGAAACAATTGATTGCTGGCCTACTTTAACCACATAAAGCCTGTATACACTTTATTCGCCCGAATGTTCACCAATTCTTGCAGAATGTTCGCATATTTTCACAGAATGTGCGCCTACTTTGACATGCCCAGAATAGGGGTGGCAGGGTTCATGTGGTTAAAAAAAACATGCTTTTGTTGAACTCCTATCCCATGTAGAGTGGGCGAGGGCCTGTTTGGATTTTGCTCGGCTCTCACTGACACAGCTCTCCCTCCCTAAAGTCATGAGGCATGAGGCAGACCAAGCGGGTTCCCCCTCCTCTTCCTCTTGCCACGGGGAGAAAAAAAAATATCATCTGGCTCTTTTTGGCAGGCTGCCCGGGTAATCGTGGCACGGTCTGCGTTTTTTTTTCACGACAGCGCCCGTTATTTCACTGTGAAAACTCTCAGCATGGGGTGGCACACCCACCTCTGGCAAGACACCGCTGTCAGAGCTGATCAGCAGAGAGCAGCCTTCCCTTTCAATTAGCCCTCGTCTGTCTATAGAACGGGGCCAGCAGCGCCACGGCACACAGCCACACGAGGCAACCCGGGAGAAGGAACAGCAAGGAGAGCAGGTGGGAGGAAAGGGGAGAGAGACGGAGAAATAAGCCCCAAAACTCCAGACGGGGACTGAAATATACCCTCCACTGCTGTGTGCTAAGTCCCTCTGTACCAGAGACGGCCCTGCCATGGCACGTCACGGTAAACACAGGCGAGCGCCATGGAAACACAGCCGTTTGGCTCTAAAGCATGGAATGAGATATGGCACCAATGAGGCATATAATTCCCTGAATGACTATCTCCCCCCCTTGTGTGCTATCAGAGTGATGGAGAGGGGAGGAAGAGAGAGCGAGAGAGAATGAGAGACATGGACAGAGTGTGCCAAATGTATACTTTTGTACAACCGTGTCACTTGCCGAAAATAACAGATTTGAGTTGAAAATCGTTGCGGCGTGGTCATGTGAAGAATTATTTTAATGCCGTCGTAGCAGGGAAACAGCCGTGTCATGCAGTACCAATGGACTGAGAGTCTGAGACCAGACATTGCAACACGTCACACGCCACAATATATATGGCACTAATCAGGGGGACAAATGATTGCTGACTGCTGGGTGGGCTGGCTTGTAAAAAGTGGTATACGGGAGGAAGGGGGCTTGAGGGGAAGCTCTGGGAGGGGGACGAGGGGAGGGTGACAGTCGTGCCCTCAGGTTGTTTATTACAAATGCCAGCATCCAGGTGGGATTTGCAGAGCTGCACCCTAGCCAGCGTTCATTCAGTGGAAAGAGCCCGCGGTGGAGAATGGTAAACACGGGCAGCTGTAGCACAAGCACAATGTCCCAAAGGACACTGAGACCTGAGAGGATCTTCAACAGGGGAGAGACAGTCAAGTGAAAATACTGTATCAATAACCTTAACAAAATAAGTATCTTAGAATTCAATTTAAAGCTTGCAGGCATCATAGAATTCAGTTTAGAGCTTGACGATTCATGTTGTAATGTATCTCACAAGCAAGCCAGTCATCAAATCTGGATGGACATCGCTGCGTTAGCTGCAGTGCTTGAAGAATCAACTCAGAGTGATTTGACAATGACATACAGCAAACTGCAAACGCGTCTGTTCCATTTCAAAGCTCAGCACAACTCGATGCAGAAAGGACCCTTGTCTCAATCTCAACACGATGAGCCCACTCTTTCTGTAACGTTCCATTTCATCCTGTGTTTAACTCATCGAAGCCAAGTGGGCTGAATGGAACCAGACTGTTAGAAGTCACAGGGAGGGATTATATGGCACGCCTCTCCAATTCATTTTCCAAACACCCGTTATCCCCCAACAGCTAACAGAGATGGGCTGCTGCAAAGCGTGAAACCCATTGTACCACCTGTACAATATCAGCCACTCTTTTGCCAGCAGAACTGGCACCTGGGAAATGCATTAGTGAATCACGTTAGTAAAAGTCTTACATGTAAAGACTAAAGTTCTGCTGTCAATTTACTGCAAATTCTATATGCTTATGCCTTTTTATGAGAAAAGACCTGAGACTGCAATATGAAACAGACAACGTAGACTTGGATATAGGGGAAGCCAGACCTGTAGCTCAGAGCGTGAAAGTGTTTTTCATTCCTCCACCTTTGATCATATCTAGGGCTGTCACCATTACAAATTTAAGTTGACGGTCACACAAATACTTGCGATTAACAATTTAATTGTGTTTTTGGCATTGTACATTGAAACATACCAGTATGAATAAAGGTACTGGTAATCAAAAAATGCACAGGGCAGGCATGACAAATAACTGAAATAAACAAAAAAATTACTGTCATATTCATTCTTTTTACAATAAAAATATATAAACATGTCACATTGTATTCATACACTGATTCCAGTTGCAAAGCTTTGTTTGGATATCACTAAAAACAGATCAGAGCACAGTAAAATGATAGGATTATTGAGAATCTGTCAATATGGAATAATTGATATGGTTTCAAAAGAGAATTCTTTGAGCTGAGAAATGCCATTTTGAATGTTCCTGTTGTGCTCACCTGGCCAGAACGAAGACAAAACCATCAAAAACACTCAATGGTGGCCTGGGCCATGGCTCAGCGGTCCAGGCACCTTGGCTGGTAATCCAGTCTGGCAGTGTGGCTGCGGGTTCGACTCCCGATCCTGACGGCCTTTACTGAATGTCACCCCCCCATCTGTCAGCCTACTGTCTGTCCCTCCATAAAAAATATATATAAAATAAAGGCGAAAGCCAAAAATAATAATACATAAAAATAAACACTCAATGGCTTATTTCCTTTAAAGGATAAGCATTCTTTTGCAGTGTGAGTGCAAAGTGGTGAGGTTGTTGCGCCCATTTGATTTTCGCTACGGCCCAAAACAACGGCACACCATCTCAGCACACTTTCAAGCCATGCCAAACGCTGCCAAAATCCAGCTGCGTTCTCGTCTTACTGGGTCCATGTGCTTCCTGTTCAATCCATATGTAACTGAGGATATGACCAGATATCTCCCCCTTTGTTCCTTTGCCATTCACAAAGCATCAATATGCCATAGGGTGGACACTTCAATTCATCCCCGTTTGGCCAACCGTATCACACTGATATGGTTTGACTTACACAGCCAGACCCAAACGAAAAGACTGGATTGTAAATATTGATGAGAGACAACATCGTATAAATATGATGAGATCCATATCTAATCTATATGATTCAAAGTATCTTTGTCCAATACATGTGCAGTGCAGATGCACTGTGCCATGCAGCCAAAAAAGTAAAATTTTATAAGTGTGTTCGTTTGAACTTTTTGACCTCATCGGTGTCGTAGACATACATCTGTCACTGTCATACTAGAAATGGGGGTGGAAAAGGACAAAAAAAGGAACCAAACAGGCTAACATACAGTAACACCGAAGAAGGGGAAACAGGGGGTATACGGAAAGGGAAGGACAACGGCTCCTCTTCCCCATCCGGGCCGACGCGGAGCGCAGGGGCCCCTCTGGTGAGCGCTGTTGTCAGCCGAGACAAACTGCAGCTCCTGGGAGTGCCCCAGATCTGACAGAATCCTCTCCCTCCATCAGTCACGTCATCTGAGTCAGTGAAGGAGTCTGCGCCCTGCTCGAGGTCACACAAACCAGGAGACACAAGCTGTTCTTCTCCAGGTGCTCATTAATGCACTTGTCCTTGATGCCTCCGCCATACAACAACACAAAGACAAACACAGGCTCGCCGTGTTCTAATTACACTCGCGCGCACACACAAGGATATGCATCATGCATTTCGTTAAGAGACTTGTAAATGTCAAACAATGGCAGATGCCCCGCTTCTTTCTCCTCCTCCTGCTGCTACTGCTGCTACTGCTGCTGCTGCTGTTATTAGGGGTTCAAGCCCAAAGAGCTGAAAGCTGAGAGTTTTTGTGCTGTTTTTTCTCCTCCTGCTGCGGGTTAGAACATTTCCATAAGATGGTGAATGGGTTCAGAATTTTTTTTCACCAATGATTGGAAGTTGTGTGCATTACTTGCGCAACAAATATGACCCCTGCAGTTGGCCTGATTGGATCGTAATGAATTTAATTAAAGGTCAAAGGGTCAAACTTTAGGAGTCCTTTCTCACTCTAGAAACTTTTCTCAAGAACTACTTGAATCTGTCGGACTAGAGTTGTGTCCGTTTTGAATCAAACTGATACAGCATTGTTATCTTGTTTAGTTTTGAGGATATTGAACAAAACACTTCAAAATGGCATGTCTCAGCAGCACAGCACATAAAAAGACCAAAGTCAACAACCATCGGGGGGCGCTACCAGGGCAAAACATGGGCATGGCTGGCTATAAATAAGAAATAGTTTGACCAATCATTACAAAACTCACAGGGTACAGTATGTTTCATACTGTTGAACCATGTGTGTACTGTAAATTATTTTAAAATCAGTTCAAATATGTACATGGGCCTTGCACAAATTTGACCATATATCAATGACAGACAGCAACAACAGAATACGTATGCATGGACATTATGTATGAACACAAAAACATAATATAAAACAAGGATAGACAAGATAAACAAAAAATTATACAAATAAATCTAATTAAAAGTATAAATTAGTTTACAAGACCAAACACGCAGCATCATCAACCGTATCATATGTATACCAAGACAGTAAACAATCAAAAGGGCAATGCCTGACCATGGATCACATCAAGGACCTGCAACATGACTGAGGAACACATGCCACTTCAAATCATATTTACCAGTATCTAACTGATTATTCATCTTAAAAGATAACTTGTCCAAAGCAGCCACAATGCCAAGCTGAGTGAACCATACATGTGCTGGAGGCAAATCCTCAGACTTCCATTCCTTAACAATGATTTTCCTGCCCACCATTAATGCTGTATGAATCCAGTCAGCTAAGCCCAAAACATTTTTGAACTTAAACATTTGTGTGTTGTGTGTGTGTGTGTGTGTGTGTGTGTGTGTGTGTGAGGGGGGGGGGGCGTGTGGACAGCTGATAGAAGCTCCGATGGGGGCTGAAAGAATTCATCAAGCCTCCGTAGCAATTAGCATATGAGCCTCATTATCATATGAAACCAATCCTCCATAACTGGTCCCTGCCTCCAATATGACTTTCCCTCCTTCGACATTACCACCCATTCCCACTGAAGGATGGCAATCGCGGACGACCTGAGTGCTGCCTTGTACCTCCTCTCACCAATGCCTGCTTGAGTAACTGCTATACCTTCAATGTCCCTTTCTTCCATTATGCAGTTAAGCCAGACAGTTAATTATCCAGGAGCAGAGAGGAGGCTGGGGCTCTTTGCTGGCTGCGATAACGATATGCTTTGCTGGGCAGAGAATGAAGAGGGCCAGCCCGTGGGGAGCCACGCTGATGTCAGGCAATCTTTCAAAAAAGGCCCAGGCAATTAGATGCACCAGTGCTACGAGGGATGACTAGTGTTATTGAAGATACTGGCTAGCTTCTCTAATGGGGGTATTTAGGGCAATTATGATAAAGATGTCAGGGCGACCTCCCCGCTACCACTGCTCTTATATGTGGTGCCTCAAAGTGCAAGATCACAGAGTAAGACGCAAGAGGGACTAAAGAGGTGACCATTCCCTCAGCGGGGCTGCTTCTTGTCTCACCTTGCACGTACAGTAGTTTGTCCAGCACCGCTTAAAAGGTCAGCGCTGTCCACAAACAAGGTTAAGTCTTTCATTGGGATTTCAGGGCATATTGTGATTGTTACAAACGAAAGAAAATAAACACTGCGGGGTGATCAAAGGCTACAACCCAGTCAGATTGTTTCAACATATAGCACTACACTGAATCAGCACATCTGGCCCAGGGAGCACTCGCAGGACTGTTATTATTTAATAGCCACGGGAAGCTGACCATCTGTGAGGTAGCGCAGCCCCACAAAGACGCCTTTCATGTGGCTACCGTTGAGTACGCTGCTTGCGTCTAAATTGTTTCCATTCACCCCATTGCCTCAGTCATCACTTTCCCTTGACCGGTGTCTCCCCCTCCCCTCCCCTGTCCCCCATATCAAAGTCACACACCTCAGGGGTATAGAACCAGGGACTACCGGTCACCGCTATCGATCTGAAACTGCTCGGAGTCAATTATTTTATATCTCAACGTTAGCATATGCCATCCACATGGCTGGCATGGCGTTGAAAGCACACTGTCCACTATTGTTTGAAGCGGGTTCCAAGAACCCAGCATAGAGACAATCTGTATCTTAAAGCAGTCATGCAGCCTGTCAAATTTAAAGACTTTCCTTATCCCACAAGACCCACATAGACCTACACATACAGTACTGTACAGTAAAGACAAACAAAGAACAGGGTTTGTCTGCCTGTATGTACAGTATACCGGTATACTGTATGCATACTGTATGTACAGTATGTGTAGGAAATTGAATGAAGTAAAGTCAATGTGAAACCTTTGAATAGTGTGAAAGTTGAACAAAGGTGGTGTGTATACTCACTGTACTATATACAGTATGTGTGTGTGTGTGTGTGGGGCGGGGGTCTCTTATAGTTATCTACATTGTTCTTACGAAGAACTTTTGTTGTTATTGGTGTATTATGAATATATATATAAAAAGATCAGTTTCCATTTCGCCATGTGAGACGTACGCCGTCATCACACTAGCACTTGCACACAAGCTGCCAGCCTGTATAGTGCAACTTCACCACTTAACACTGCATTGTGATTTGTACAGATTCTTTCACAAACTATATACACATCCATTGATTTGTACGACTTTACCACTTTTCAACCTATATTCATATACTGTAATTGGTCCTCACTAATGTTCATCATAAAATAGCACAATTTGTTTTCTACTCTGCCTCTCATTCTCATAGGAGGGCTGTGGGCAGTTCAATAACCCGTCTTCCAGTGACATCATCGTTAGGCAGATTTTTGTTGTTTAACAATTAAAAAAACAATATTTAGATTTGTATTATCGTGAGAACGATGGCTTCCATTATCGCATAGCAACTTTTCAGGAATAGAGAGGCTGCAGTTCCTATTAGCTTGGATTCCCCATTGATGATGTCACTGGAAGACGGATTTCTGAACTGCTCACAGCCCTCCCATGAGACATAGACAGAGTAGAACAAATGATGCTATTTTTTTTTCTGGGCTCAATTGCACCCAAAAAACTGAACTTTTAACATTCAGTCATTTTTCTGTGGTCTGAGGTTTTCTGGCTCAAACAACCGCTCTGATTTGCCTGTGGATTGTGAGGTAAGAGTCCACAAATCCCATATACGGTATGACTGTTAAGGGATTTTGCCTGTTTTCGATGCAGCTGAAAAGGCTTCGGAACACACAGAGAAAACCCCAGCCAACAGAAAACCCACTGAATCTGAATGTTAAAAGTTCAGGTTGTGTGGGTATCATAAAACCTAAAAGAAAAACAGCAGTTCTCTGAAAAGGTTTTGCCAGGAGGGACCCCAGAAGAGAAGATTTATGTAAAAGAATGATCCAACATTTTCGATATTTTTCCAAATATGTAAAAAATAGCAGTACTGCTATTTTTTTAATAGCCAACGTATAAATGGATAAAGTGGTTAAAACGATTGAGACTCTACAGTAGCCTATATTAAGTCATTCTGCTGGGGACGCTATACTTTGAGAACCAATGATTTAAGTGTCTTGCTTCATTAGATGTCCAGCCTGTATAGGATTACAAGACACTATTCCATGATCATAAGACATTAAATAATACATATATATTATTATATATACAATAAACTTACAGCATATATTTGTGCAAATGTAATGTACAAAGCATTTCCCACACAGCTTCTCCTTAAAAACAGACCTAAAACTCAAACTTAAACTCTGAACATAGCTAGCCAGTTATAGGAACCTGTTCAAATGTTTCTTACATACTGTAGTACTACAAAAATAAATACATTTGTAATGTTCTGTCTCTGAATAACGCACAAGACGGTCAACAATCAAGTTCTCAATCTCTCACATAACTATCTCATGTGGAGATTCAACATTATGGTCATTATGGAAGCGGAGTGTTTCTGTGTGGTACGTTTGTGTTACACCAGCATGCTATATTATCGCAGATATTGGAACACAGCCAGACACCAATCAAGAGAGACGGGAGAAATTAGATATGGAGTGCTGTGCTATACAGTGAAGCGCATGAAACACAACGAGCCTGTATCCGTCCTCCATTCTGTAATGAATGAGTGCAGCAAGAGACAATTAGTTGTAGCCTATATGAATTCATGGAGAGGAGTGTAGAGTATATAGGCTGACAAAATAAACCAATAATTATGTTTTCCTGCGTGTGAATATATTTTTAGTTTTCCTCTCACTGACCTTGATAGATGTGTGTAAATTATATAATGGGCATAATTTTCTATGATATTACAGTTTCTTCTATTCACGGCTTTCATTATGCATATACCAGATGCGATTCATAGCAGTAGCAGTGGTATAAAATGGCCTTAGAGTAAGTTTAAGGCAGATCGAATTGTAGCCATAAAACACCTGCACCTTTTTTCCCTGTTAACTGACATTCTGGCACTGAATGGCAGCATTCAAAGAGCTCATTTAGCTTAAAATAACGTCAATGCCAGCATTAGTGGGTATTGTGATGTCTTCCCCAGGTCTGCTTTTCACTCATCTAACTGGCAACCCAGCGGGGGATTTGCCAACGTACCACATAGAATACCCCTCATTATTGGCCTTTATTCCTCCTGTGTGCCACCACAGCATTCCAGCATCATAAGCAAATGGGCATAGGCCACCCCTTTGAAATACTAGCCAATCAATCAGGCCCGGTTTGCCCTTCTGGAGCAACAAGCCCCCGTCCCACCCAGCCATCAGTCATGCCCCGCCTCTGGTTGTCCTCTCGCCTATTTTCACACCATCTCTCTCACTCCACACATGCTAACGCGTTGACTTATTATGTTTTCCAGCCTGATTCCACTCCATGTTTGCACACTCACTCTCTTGCTCCTGCAAAGTTACAAATCCCGTCCTCTGATTTTCCATCGCGATAGATGGAGAATTCACTCTGAATGTCTGGCAGGGTGTCGAGTACAAGCAAGGAGAACCTTGCGATTGCGAAGGAGAAAGCGAGTGCCAAGTGAGATTTTGATCTTAATTCTGCAACTATTTGCCCCTGTCAGTAATATTCATTGTGACGAGAAAAAGAACCATCAGTCCTCATTTAATAGCTACAGAAGGGGCATGCAGTGAGAACTGGAGGGTTCTGGGAGGACTTGCAACGCTCACTCCCTAAAACATATATTTGGCCGTAGCGGAAAAGTTCATTTGGGAGTTCAAAAATGTCCATGCTCCATCCCATACAAGGGCAGTCAGAAAAAGGACACATGAGAAAGCATTCAGTGACAAATTACCGGTGTGCAAATCACATTCATGATGTTGGTGGTGGAAGTGTGTGTGTGTGTGTGTGTGTGTGTGTGTGTGTGTGGGGGGGGGGGGGGTTGCTGGAGGGAGCATTGTCTTTTTGAGCCGCAGCATAAAAAATGGAAGTAAAAGTCAAAGCTTTTCCCAAAAGGGTGATACACACATGCCTTTGCAAACCCCATTGTTCACTCAACCAGGTTCTCCTAAGGTCACCTTTAAGGCTGCTACAGCATGCTCTGGCGCAAAACACAAGACTTAGAGGGACGTTCATTCACGTACTGTAGCAAGTTTTGAGATGATAATTGTGAGATAAAAATTTAGTCTAGATAACTTTCATAATGCAGCCAGTGGGAGTGCTGGTAGCTCATAGCGAGGATAGCTCCTTCTAAAGCTATGGACCAGAGCTAGAGTGCTGGGTATGTTGTTTATGTATTTTCAACAAACGAAAGCTTTTTCCTGAAATAGTGCAGTTATACCACCTTCTTCAAAAGAGGTGTGCTTTCTCTTATGATATCAGTGTGCTGTGTGTACATGCACTACAACAGACATGATGGATGACCTGTTTGGCAAGAAGACTGTTGTTCTGCCATGCAGTAGAGGAAAGTTCCCACTCCTTTTTTCTCTTCTTGATAAATGATCGCAAATGCTTTCCAAATGGCGGAACTACATCACACACCAAATGTTAGTAGTATACTGGAGCGAGGGGTTTGGTCTCATGACAGAAAAAAACCCCACAACGTGTTTGAACTTGTCCATTCAGGGAAAGGTTGATGCTGAGGTTCATTGTGGACCTCTTAAGAGTCCACATGTGTAATCACACCGGAGTCCCAAATTGACTACACAATCCCTAATCTACGACTCTGTACTTGATAGAAGGATAACAAATGCAAAGAGAGAGACGGGGGGGTGGGGGGGGCTGGGGGGGCTGAGTGAACAACATCCAGCGTCTTTCTAGGAAGGACCCTAAAGGGTTTCGGGGGCCCTGAAAAGTAAGGCTAATTTGAAGGTCGTTTAAAGAGCGCCCGGCTGTGCAGCTCAGGAGGGGGGCTGTGAGCGAATGCACGGGAGGGGGTGGTGGTTTGGTGGGGGTAGCTGGCTGGGCTTGTACTTCTCTGAGGTAGGCACTCCACCACCGCTCTCCCTGGTGCTCTTCATCAATCTCCCCCATCCGCCGAGAGCCTCCTCTGACCCACATAGCTGCCGGAGGGAGGGGGGCTGCCTTTCTTCCATTATTGATACCCCTGCATCACGCGACCCGCGCTTACCTGAACCGGCTCAGCAGAGGAGCCACAAAGGTCAGAGAACCACAGGACAGACATTTAGCCCCTCACTCACAATCTCAAAGTAGGTGACCCCATGCATCTCCCCCATTGTACTATTGTATACAAACTATTCGTACAGTGGGCACATTATTCTGCTTTTTTGCCCCCTTATTTATTATTAAATGAACTTGTGAGATTTAATTCCAGCTGCTCTGTGTAGGTGCAGAGGAACAGCCCCATCTTTTCCATTTCATTGTCTACACTACAGCCATATACAATTGTTGAGCGATTCACCCCCACCGCCTCAGCTGTTAAAGCACCGTGTAAAAAGAAAATGAAGACAGCGAGAGACAAAGAGAGAGAACACCTCAGGGGCTTCGTACAGCCAGAGAAACTGACACGTGTTTGAAAGAACAGGTTTTTTTGTGTTGGGTCAGAAGCCTCACATTTGCACAACTGCAGTTATACAAACAGGTGAAATGTGTCTAGATCCCGGTGTGTTTTTGCTGGAAACCCTCTGTGGCATAAGCACAATAAACTGTGAATTCCAGCGCTCTGAGTGAGCGAACGAGCATCTCGCACATTTTCCTTGTGGTTTTAACACCAACGTGACAGAGGGAAGCAAGGCTGATCCAACCATGTTCCTAGCATAGCGAAGCTGCACCACTCTCTCATCATTTGTGACTTTCACCTGGTGTGGTGGTGTTCTGTGCCATGTCAGTGTGGCTGGGGGTGTGAGTTGTGAGCATGTTTGTGTATATGACTGGGGAGGTGTCACAGAGGTATCATGCAGACAAGCCCCTCTTCACCCTTCTAAAATTGTCTTGCGCATGGTTACTGATCCTCCTGTATCTCGGCAGCTAAAGCTTGATTGCACAGCCATCGGGCGACAGTCGGTGACAAAACTCCCCCGTATAATACACATATCTCTCTGTCACAACGTCGCTAAGACTAACATTACAAAGGAATGTACATGCTGTCAGCAAACAAAACATGGTTATTGGTTTACTGTGCAATTGTCTCAAAACAAAGAATGCCAATATCACCCCAAAGCTTTCCATAATCTTAGATTTTTATGCTCAATGCTGAATTGGAGGCACAGCGCAAGCTTCATCCGCTAAACAATGGAATATTTGTTCTCTGCATTTGCCTCAAATTAGGCCAAGGTTTGGATAAGGATGAACACTAGTGTAGTGGAGAACAATTCATGTTTCGAATGTGAAGATATTGTTAAAGGGAAATGCGGGGACGGAATGCTCCTCTGAAAGATAGCTTATCCTATGGCAGTATAAACAACATGTATTTGGCACTGGTGGACAGTAACTACTAATGTACTGCACTAAGTACATTGAGTGTACTTAAGTCAATGTTATAACTTTTTCTTTATACTTACTTTATACTACATTTCAAAGACAAATATTATACTTTTGACTCCACTAAGCCCTATTTCAAATATAATAAAAAACAGTAGATCTACAAGCTCACATCGTGCCGCGACGCATCACGTTGTGGGCTTGTAGATCGGCTGTTTTAACGATTTAAAAAAGAAAGCTGATTTTATTTGTTTGTTTATGCAAAATTTCAATTGACATTAAAAATAAAATGTACTTTGTAATTTGTGCTTTTGAATAGCTTACTTGAGCCTTTTAAAAATCATGTTCCTTTTGACTACGTACTTAAGTATTTTTTTTAAAGCAACTAAAGTACAAATTGAACTTAGCCTTGCTCATAGTAGCTTGCAGTAGTATTTGACCAGGGGTATCTATACTTTGAAATTAAGTATATTGGGGGTCACAACTCAAGTCAAAGTCAGGGACACCCGGCTGTCTGGTGTGTTGGTCTCTTTATTCTGCTAGACTGCTGCATTACTTGCACAAATAGTTTGATTAAAGCAATGGATCACATTGCTCACTCCACATGTGAATGAACAGGATTTATCTGAAGTGCAGCAGCTGCGGAGACATTAACATACACGCTGTGAGTCAGACTATAAGACACCTTTGTTGAAGTGTTAAAGCACATTTACAGCCAGGAGAGGAGACTGGCTGCCATAGTTTCCTGAGATATTTGAGTTCATGCTGCACCATTCTATGATAGATACGAACAGGAACGGTGAAGCTAAACATTAAAGTGAGAAAACATGTCACAATACGAGTACCACTGAATTGGTCCATGCACTTTCCAAGATTCTTGGAGGTAAGCACTGCTCCTACACCACTTACTGTAAGTGTAAGCAATGTATAATTAATTGTATGACGATTTGAAAAATAGTGAAAATAGCCAATCCACAAGTTCAAAATGTGTTGCATCTTGATATGTTGTGAGCTTGTAAATCAGTAATGTTTTCTTCTTTTTTACATTTTCTGCCCATAATTGAAGGTTAAACCTCAATAATAAGGTGGATTTAGAAGATCCATATTAATATTGTGCAGGATTTAAATGTGGTCAGTATCATTCAGAACAATGCCTATTTTTATAGGTGAAATGTTTCAAAACCTTCCATAAATTCACAAAACATTTGTGTCAGGATCAGGAATGCGTGTAAAAATGTTCCAAATTCTCAATGATATTTGTCATATGACAAAGTATATAAGTGGTTATCTTAAAGCCTGTAACTCTCTTTTTATGACTAAAATGTCATTTTGTCCAATCTGTATGGTAGAGTATGAACTATGAACACTTTCCCCGCCAGGATTAATTAATTAATTCACCTCGTATTGCCAGGATTCCCCCCGTTCAACCCTTATTTTGAAGAGCCAAAAACTGCGACCGGATGTTATAAATGTTACTACTACTGTGTGTTGTCGCATTCCACTCCCGGTCTCCCGATAAGCGTCCAGAAAGCCTCATCACAAGGGTCACAGAGTCGGCTATGGGCCGTGGAATAAACCTTGTTTTGACCAGAAATGCCATCTGGGACAAGGAATTGGAGATAAAGGCGATTGAAAGAAACAGATAGAGTGGGCGTGGGTGCATGAGAAATTCAAGATGGCTTGTCTTGTTGACAACATCATCAGCTAGCAACCCAATGCTAATGTAAGTAGAATCTCGACTTGATCGATCAAAAGTACTATTAAAGACCAATTGGCGTGAATCTACGCCAATGGCGTTGGGCCAGACTAACGCAAATGATGTGAATTCACGCTAATAACGGGTTAATACAATATAACTTATATAATTGGGGCGGTTATATTGGGGTACATACTTAGTTTAGACTAGTCATTGGTTAGACATGGGTTACGGTTAGGTTTACTGTAGGTGTGCTGCCCCGTGGGAGGTTTAGGGTGAGGGTTTGAGATACAGTTGGTTGTAGTTGTAGGACTAATGACTGGTCTAACCAATGACTAGTCTAAACCAAAAACTGTCTAAACTAAGTACTGCACCCGGTTATATTTTGTCTCCCTGCTCTTCTATTAAGGAGATTCCGATCGTCCGAACACAGGATCTGACACAAATTTTGACCTGATGGTCAAGATTCAATTTATGCCCTGAGCAAGCAGGCCCAATTAGAAGAATGGTAAAGTTGTCGGCACTTACACAGGAAAAGGGTTCAATTGCGGAGTAGAAGATGAAAGTTACTTAAGAGTAACTTTAAGAGTAAAACTGGACACATAAGGGTAGGTTTTTGACACTGTAAATAGACAAGAAATATCTTGTACTAGCACTTAAATAAAAGGTTTAAACTGTCCGAGCTGCTCCAGTGTCTATCCCTTCCGCAGCTTTTTGGACTATATTGCACGCATGAAAGTTGCTATACTATACAAAATAAATACAGTTTGTTATTATTGTTAGAAGTCATATCTGGTTTATTACTCTTCAGACTAAACTCACCTTGACAGAGTTGTCATGCATACTGAGAGGGGGCTGTCTGTGGTTTAACTAACTCAGGAAGTGGTGACAGCTGTATGAGTTAGGTGTTAGTTTTTGGTTTAGTCAAATAACTGACATTTTTCACAAACATAAGCATCAACATTATCAATCACCCTTAGATATGAATATGTATCATGCAGTAGGCCTACAGTATAGGTGTGTCTTCAATGTTCGCCATTTATCTTATTGGTACAATCATTGTTGTGATGTGCAAAACAAACAGACTTGGAAAGAGAGTTTTAGCAATCAGGTGATGATTTATAGGCCTATAACAATAAACTGATTTCATTTGAATTAGCAACCTGTTCCACAAGAAATCTTTCCTGAGGTAAAGTGCCTCAGGTCAGTTCAGAGCCGCATGACAACCAGACTAGAAAACCAAAACCTTGATGATGTAGTTGTGAGGTTCTGTTCCTCTAGCCATTAGGCTAGGCTGTCATTTTGTTTCTAGATTTGCCTGGCAGGTAGCTGCCAGTAGCTGGGCTGGAAGGACAGTTCAGACCACCACAGCAGCAGGTGAGAGGGGTGGGGGTGTTCGACTGGCATTGTAGGTTGGCTCGAGACATTTTCACAGATTTTTAGACAAGCACACCTGCATACACACACAAGTATAAATGTGCAGCCAACCACACACACACACACACACACACACACACACACACACACACACACACACACACACACACACACGACCAACATTTCCAGTGACATCCGATGTAAGATGACTACATGACACTAACAATCTTAGTTTGACTCACCAGCTTGGTTACTTTCTGCAGAACTGATGATGCTAGCATGCTACAATGATGGCACAAGCTGGCAGCTGTTACCCTGTTTGCAGATTATCTGAGCTGCCACCTTCCAGAAGACTAAGGGTTTTCTGTTTTCATTTTTTTCAGCCTGAGGGGTGTGCAAGTCAAGTTGACACGGTTGCCATGAGCCTCTTGAACTGTGAACAGGAAGGGCAAGTGCTAAAGTGCTCGAAGGCAGATCTCCATGGTCTTCAAAGTCCAAAGTAGTGTTATTGCAAGGACAAAATAACTGGTGGAGCTGCTGAACTCGCAACAAACAAAAAGAAGTTCAAATGTCAAACATATTTGACAATCACAGTGTATCATCTGTCATCATTGGATTTTGGAAACTTGCATGGTATGCCATTGCATTATGCATGCCCGCAAGATAGGGCTGACCTCGATTAGTCGAATAGTCGACTAATCGATCGGAACGGGTCTCAGTCGACTGACCACCTCTTAGTCGATGTTCATAAAATAAAAGAAAAAAATTATTTTTTTTTTTGCCCCAAAACATTGGGTCGACTAACAGCTAATTTATTCATCTATCAGTTGACTATACAAATCCTTAGTCGGGGACAGCCCTACCGCAAGATAGTTAAAAACATCACACATTCCAAGGTTCCTTTTGATTGTGAAAGTTTGAAATACACAAAGATACTACTGAGGCTATGACTATGAGTGCAATTTGTATTTAAAATATGGATACGGTACATGGCACTTTATTTTATTTGAAATAGTTTCACTTTACAAATATTTTCTTCAAAATAAAGGGTATAATTTTAACGTGAAGATGCATGCAATAGGGGTGGTAAGGAATAGACCTTGCAGACTAGCTACACAGTATGCTTTTTGTTTTATTTTGGAATAGGGTTCTATGGCTACCACCAAATTTCCCACTTAATGATGACGTTCGCCATATGATGGACGACTTTGGAAGACATTTGTGGGCTCTGTGGCTGAAGGTCATTGACTGAACAATCCATTTTACTGGCTATGTTATGTTGTTATGCTATGACAAGAACTTATGCCACAAAGTGAATGTAAAATTGCTCTAGGCTTGCAACTGAAACCTAAAAACAGATGAATCTTCCTAAAAACTACTCAGATAATTGAGGGTGGAATTACGGGTAAAAAAGAAGTTGTGAAAACCACTGCTCTAAAGTAAACAGCACAACTGGATAGCAAGCTAAAAGAAGAGAGTGGCCACATAATGCTTGAAAATATAGTATACCAATACCTTGACAGCAGGCTGGCTGACTGCTGATTTAAACTATTTTTCTTTAACTTTTTCTACTTCTTAATTCTTGATCCCATTACAATTGATTTTCCAGGTAGAACAGCAACTCGTCTTCACATTGCACAATACAAACCTTCAGGAAAAGCCTACTACAGCAGACCACCATGCAAGAGCTCTGTGTACAGAAGGTAGCAGGTATTCATTTCAGACTGCTCACAGTGGGGTTGGAGGAAAGGGGAAGAGTGATTAGGAGAGCTTGAACGGAGTTTGGCAAGTGTGAGAAATTTTAAGTGCTCAATGCACCACCACTACCAACAGAGACACACAGGCACAGACACAGAGGGAGGGGGAGAGAGAGAGAGAGAGAGAGAGAGAGAGAGAGAGAGAGAGAGAGACACACACACACACACACACACACACACACACACACACACACACACACAGTCACACACACACACACACACACACACACACACACACACACACACACACACACACACACACACACACGAGGTCTGAGTGACTCCATTCCTGTCACTGGGGGCTTGCTGTGAAAACAACCCCCCCCAAAGACCCCCCCCACCGCACCCTCCCTCTCCCCCCACCCCTCTCTCTCTCTCTCTCTCTCCTCTTGTCCCCCCATACCCCCTCCCTCCTTCCCTCTTCCCTGGACGCCAGCCTGACATACCAGACCTTGTTCGTTAGTGCATATTTTTACCCACCGTTACTAAATTAGGAAACCAGCGAGAGCAAACGGAGTGTGGCTGCCAAGGCAGAAGAAGAAGGGTCTGATCAGGCCTGGGTTTGCTGAGGGCCCGTGCCAGCCCTGCCAGCTTCATTAAGAGCCACTTGGGTTTCAGAAATAGAAGCCCAACAGGGGCTGAGGCCAAAGAGAGCCCGGAATGCCTGGCCAAAAACTCACGGGACAAACAAACAAATAAAAACGGGCTGTCTCATGGCCTGCCAGAATCAACCGGCAGCAGCCACCCCAAGGAGCCACGAGAAGTTATCTTAGGCAGTCGCGCACACAAAAGTGCGCCCTGCCCCGAGTTTAAAACCGGTGACAGCGCGCACACACACACCGCCAGGCTGACACAGAATAAATTAACCTAGAAAACTGTCTCCGGAGACCAATTTCTCAAAGCAGCCACAGAGACGTTACTTCGTGTTTGTTTGGCATGGATGTTGGGCACTGATGTGAGAAAGGATATTTTCACTAGGAAATTTACATTTCCTCCTCTCTCTGCTGGCATATAGCATTCATGTCCTATACAAGTATGTATAACAGGAATTCTTTAACCATCTCTCTGTCTGTTTGTAGACGCGGCGGCGGCGTTGAATAGTTAGTCGAAGACTTTAAAAAACACAATGTGCTTTGAAGAGGTCATATAGGTTCTGCTCAGTATACTATATTATGTACAGTATATAATGTACAATATATATATATATATATTTTTTTTAAGATATTTTTTTGCGGCTTACGCCTTTATTGATTTTTTAAGGGATAGAAAGTAGGCTGACAGGAAACGGGAGAGAGATGGGGGGATGACATGCAGTAAAGGCCGTGTCGGGTCCGGGAGTCGAACCCGCGGCACACCGCGACTGGATCACCAGTCCGGTGCCCAGACCGTTACGCTACGGCCTGGGCTATATATATATATTTTTTATAACATTTCTCAAGAGTTTAGTTCTTTTTTGTCTTTATTTTGAACGGTTAAGTAGATTTTCTATACCTTTGAATTCCCTAAAAATGCTAAAAGTGTATATGTATGTATGTTATTTAATCCATATAGAACAAATGACACCACGTTTTAGACTCCTGGTGCAGGTGCCAAGTGTTGAATAATGGTCTTCAGTGCTTGTGTTGACTTTCTCCAATGCTATTTGGTTTCATTAAGGCATTGTCAGTACAACTAATATATAATAATACATATTATATTGTCCATATCTGTCACATTATGCTGTAGTATGTACACGGTAAATGATGCATCATTCCATAACTTATTTGATTTTATGACCAAATAAATCATTGCTCATTGGTAATGCCATTTAACTTTGATCATCAACTGAATACAAAGAATAACTGCAGCTCTATGTATTATTATACTATAACCGACATTAAGTATTATTGGACAGATAAGACGGTATTTCCCACTAGGATTAATTTGCAATAGGCACATGGCCCACCCACATACTGGGCTAGTGTCACTGTACAAGTTTGTCTTTACGTCTATTAGAATTACAAATGTATTAAATTCTTAGAATTTTATAGGCTGTTGACATCAGAGACCTCTAAAATCTGTTTACGATACCATCATGAGCAGAAATACTGTGTGTGTGTGTGTGTGTGTGTGTGTGTGTGTGTGTGTGTGTGTGTGTGTGTGTGTGTGTGTGTGTATAGATATATAATGGTCTAAAAATATGACTTGGGTCTACAAAATGAGGGAGATTATACTGTGCAAGCATTTGTAGCAAGTCACTTTGCCATATGTGAATAATTATGAATAACTCAGATGCAGAGTTCTTAATCCGAAACAAAAATAGCAAAAGGGGACCAGGGCAGTAAGTTAGGCGACTGTAAGAAGACCTGCTAATTGTCTGATATTATTTTAAATTAACAGACATATATATATATATATATATATATATCCATAAAATGTAATAAATAACAATTTATGAATAAATATAGGATGAAAAAGATTGGAAATGCTTATGTTCCGTCATAATGTTCTGTCCTTCAAGCATGTATCCATTCACTGGTTCCTCAGTAGTTGTTTGCAATGGTTGAGGTGCTACATTATAGTCCTGCTGTCGTAAAAATAAACTATTCAGTATAGTTCTGTAGAGGTTCTCCACTGGTTCTTCGGCTTAGTTTAGGCACTTCTAATCTTTCATCTGACAAATGACAAAGATCTACTATAGTTAACAAAAACTTTTAGTATGTATAGATTATGTGATAGAAAATTGAAGCAATTGCCTTTCATTTGAGTAAAATATGACATTTTTGTTATCTAAGTTTTTACATTTGTCAGACCAGGGGGAGATTCAATGTTCTAAAATATACTAAAAGTTCCAAACATCTAAATAGCAGATGTATATTTTTTACTACACTAGACTGACATCTACTGGTAGGATTAGACAATTACATGGCAACTGTTCCAACTTCCAACTCATTTTCGGGTCAATACTTTTTGCATAGGTCTACATATAGAGCGGCGCAGTCCCTCCCCCTTTCAGAACAACGAACGGCCCAGGAAATGAAAACGCAATGCATTTCCCCATAGGCAGTTTTTATTTAATTTATTTAAAGACCTTTTAAGCGTCGTACAAAGCCAACTCTTGTCGTGACAAATCATGACAACACACACAATATTTCGGGGCAAACAAAGAATTAGAAAGTAGAAAAAAATGGCAGGTTACAACACATTTTTTGTTGTTTTTCTTCTTTGTAATTATTTGTTTGGTCCAAAATATTGTGTGTGTTGTCATGATTTGTCACGACAAGAGTTGGCTTCGTACGACGCTTAAAAGGTCTTTAAATAAATTAAATAAAAACTGCCTATGGGGAAATGCATTGCGTTTTCATTTCCTGGGCCGTTCGTTGTTCTGAAAGGGGGAGGGACTGCGCCGCTCTATATGCATCAGTCAATAGGTGGCTTCAATGAAGGGTTTGGGCATTCACTGTATTGACACATAGATAGTTATACAGCTGTTATTAATAGAGGAAGAACAACTTCACTTCCTCTGCCAATATTTTGCTAAGAGGTGCAGAGAGTTGAACTGGCAATACCTACTGTATGCTAGTGCTGCACTATATCACGGCCAAGAGCTTGAGGACAAATTGATATCTGGCATGCTATGATGGCTCAACTAGTGAACTTACAATGTGTCTTACGTAGCTTCAAACCTGCATGACTTGTGCTGCATGGCGTGGCTCTCTGTGAAAACTTTCGTCTGTCTACTGTACCATCTGGAAAGAAAGCAAAAGTAATGGGCACTTCTGCCCATTACTTTTGCTTATAATAAAGCATCTTCAATTCCAGTGCATTTGGATATGAATGGATGTGACAATCCAATTAAAAAGATTAAAAAAAAATAACATAATTTGCGTCATCATCCTTTAAAATGGTGCCATGTCATTGTTCCGACCACCTATTCTTCCAACGTCCCGTTGGTCTGACTGGCCCCATTACTAACCCTATCCCTAACCCTAACCGCATGCGGAAGCCACATAGTTGGACTAATGGGATGTCGGCAGTATACGACTGACAGATTTAGAGATCTCTAAACGGTATCTATATGGACACATCAGTCGGATTGGCAGTACGACATAGGTGTTAGGGGCGCGTAGTGCAAAGCTGTACTGTAGTTAAAATCACACCTGTGTGAACTGAGTGGTGCAACTATACATTTATTGTTATAGTTACTGTAATGTACTGTGCTCAACATCCAGACCCCCAGGAACGGTACAGGGGCGCCAGTAACGTTCGAGATATGACAGAGTTACTGTGTGGGGATCCCCTGAACATCCAGACCCCCAGGAACGCGCCCAGGGGCCCGGCCCAGTTCTGGCGAGCCGCCCCGCTCGAGGAATGACAGAGTTACCGTGTGGGGGTCCCCGGGGGTCCGTGGAACATCCAGACCCCCAGAAACGTGGAGGCACCGCTCAAAAAGGAACCAAACGAGTCTGTAGTCCTGATTGCTTCCTACAGTCTGGGATCCACTAGGAGGGAGAAGACCCCAAGGTATGTATGTATACTGCAGGTATAGACCCCATCAAATGACTATGTTTAACATGAAAATTAAGATAGAAATAAGAAAAAAGATTGCATATGACAATAAGCATTGAATTAGAGCAAAATAGGTGTGTTTTGGCTTCATGCATCATATAACAAGAGATGAGGATGAAACAAAATAAAATAAAATACAATCTTTTATTACCCTTTTGAAGCCATTTTAATGCCAGCAATGGGGATTTGGATTCCTGGATTTTTCTCTTGGCTGGAGGCTGGAGCAGAGCATTAAATGTCTCCATCAGAAGAAAAAGTAGAACTCCTTATGTGGAAGCTAGGCAAGCTATGGTCTTTAATCTTTATATCATCACACCTTGGGATGATTAACCATAAACCCATAAAGACCAGTCAATTTACTAACCATTTGAGTAGTCGTTGGAGCAATTTCCCCCCAATGACCTTTAATGCTACTACTACATGGAAGGAGAGGAGAGAGGATATGAGGGCTTTAATTAAACACTGGGAAGGTGGACATTATTTATTGAGGAGGTACAGTATGAGTCCTGAAATAACCTGTGGGAACTGGGAAGAAACTATTGGGAAATGTTATGCTTAATAAACGTGTGCATAGGATTAGGTAATGTGGTTTACACACACACACACACACACACACACACACACACACACACACACACACACACACACACACACACACACACACACACACACACACACACACACACACACACACACACACACACACACACACACACACACACACACACACACACAATCGTACAGGATTTACAGTCTATAACCGTCCTACAGTATTTATACATTATATTTATTTTCATGTAAAACATAAAAAAATATTCAAATACTTGTGTGATTCCTGTTAGTCAAACATCTATCTACCTGTGGAGGGGACTTTGTGCTGCAGGCTGGCTGAGGGGCCCACATATTTGAGCGATTTTAACATATATTTAATGTAAATATATATTGCTGTTCTTGACCATCTCTCGACCGCTGATATTTTCCCTTCCAGGCAGGGCTTTAGGGTTCTGCCCCCAGCCACCCTTCGGAAACTCTGATCGCTGCATAATGAGCAGAGGCTGAAAAAAGAGCCAGTGAGTGAAATGTACTGTATGTCTGAAAAGGTCGGAACATACAGATTCCATGCTACAATCCTGCTTTGAGCAGGCTGACTGGAGCTGTTTAAGGACACCTCTGGGGAATAATGTCAACGGGTTCTCAGACACAGTAACTGGCTTCATCAGTCATGAGTAAGTGGTGCATCGATGAGAATGTCCCAAAAAGCACTATTTGGATCACTCTAATCAGAAATAATGGATTAATACACACGCCACGCTACATGCACGTAACTTCGGGTTACTTTAGTAACCTCAGTTAATTGAGCGACTCAAGAAGGAGAGTCACTATGGGGTCCACTATGGGGTCACATCTTTATGACATCATCAAGATGTGATTCACCATGTTAATGATGTTTTTCAGACCTCCAGTTCTAGGAAACACAGAATGGGGGACTTTTTTATTATTTCCACACAGTAAGGTATATTAATGACATAGTAAAATGTTGAAAATGAGTGGTATTCCCCTTTAAGCAGAAGGGCAGTGAGAGTGACTCTCCTCGAGTCGCTCAATTACCTGAGGTTACTAAAGTAACCCGAAGTTAATCAGAGCTCCTCTCCAAGGAGAGTCACTATGGGGAGCATACACCTCCTGTATGACCACCACCGGCTGATAGGATTCGATCCAAGGCCCCCCTCCAAAGAAGACGCACATATACAGCATCCAGCATCGCATGGCCTAGGTCTGAAGTTGCTACATCAAGGTTATAGTACGCAGCATAGGTCGAGGGGGACGACTAGTTTGCCACCGCACACACATCCTGGATTGGGACGCAGGCTGCATACATACCTCTAGTGGAGTGAGCGTGTAATCCCTCAGGGAGCTCCACCCCACTCTGCTGTATAGCTTCCACAATCCACTGTGAAAGCCTCACCTTCGAAATGGGTTTCCCCTTCCGCAGGGAACCCCATGCGACCCTGTCTGAAGGGAGCAGTCCTGTCCTTGTACAGTCTCAGAACTCTGACTGGGCAGATACAGTTTTACCTCCTGTCCTCCACCGAGGAGAACGGCGGTGGATGGAATGCTGCCAGATCCCGCGGAGTGCTACTGGAAGTAAAGGTCTCAGGGGCAGGAACGAGAAGTTCGGCCTGAGCGTTACTCTGGAGCCGTTACCACTAAACCTCATGCAGCTCACGTTAACCGAGAGCTGCATGCATATCACTATTCACTAGCTCGCTTCGCTGTCGCCAACGCGACTAGCAAAGCAGATGTCAATGAAAGGAACTTCATTGGAATATAATATAATGGAGATCCCTGTTGTCATCAATATTGGCAATTTTGACACTGACAAAGGCCTGCGCGCCGAAACACGTTTGTCTGTCTGGTATGACTGCTGCTGCGGAGCACTGTCTTTATTAATAGTCTTACTCGACTGGAAGTGCGGATTTAATTCATTTTCTATATGTTCTTTTGGAATCTCACCCAGCACACACCTGAAACTATATAAAACTGTCTGAGTAGAGCGTGCCTTTTTCCCTGAAGAGAACCATCAATATTGGCCAACAGCTCTACATCTGACCTCAAACCTCAAACCCTTAGATCTCCATATATGGCACTCAGACGTATTGTAATATGTGATGTACTACTCTGCACTGTACTGTTCACACGGCCATGCCGCCCAACAGTGCCACCCCAGGTCACACAACGCTTCTGCAGCTGTCCGTGCTGAAACGGACACACATACATTGGGACGGACAGACAGACATAGCTGGTAGCTGGAGCGGTTAGGCACTGCTCAAAAAGGCTCTACAAGTTCCCAACGGCTCGCAACACAAGGTGTTGTGAGCTTGTCGATCAGCTATTTTCACAATACTTTGAGTCAAACAAAATGTCAATTCTATATGCATGTCAGGGTGTGTGTGTGTGGCGGGGACAATCAGAAAGAAGCAGTGAATCACTCTGCTTTCATTTCCAAATCATTGTCTGTGTGCACCTAGATCCTATCCCTGGAATACCATTCTGGACAGGAACCCCTTTTGGTGTTTCAAGCATTATGTTATACTTTAGCTATTGAAAAATAGCAGATCTACAAGCTCATAGCGCTGCACCGAGTGCCACGCTTTCACGAAAAATCGTGAAAATGTAGCGCAAATCTTTGAATATATATTCTTTCAGAGCGAACGTTTTTAACTCAAATGTTTGCTTCTGGGGCCCGGAACACATATTTTCAGATGGGGGTCCGCAGCCAAATACAGATAATTCTGGGGGTCCTTGACATGAAAAAGATTGAGCACCATTGACATATAAACAGAGGTTTTTCTGAAAACTGTCTAAATGGGTTAAAGGTCCTAGTCCTAGAATGGCTGTGATATTACATACATTCCATGTATTACAGTACTCAGCCATAGATCACTCCTATATGTCCTATAATGTGTGAAATGTATGCAATATGACAGCATTCTAGGGCTCTGAAGGACATTTACTTTAACTAAATGTTCATGTCATTACACTTCTCAGATAGCATCCATACTCACTCAGAAAGTTGTTGAAATGTCTCTCACACTCTCTTCTCCTCCAGGCTAGTGTGTTAGTTAACCAGCCACAGTCCATCTTGTTGTTATTAATGTCAGCACACACACACACACACACACACACACACACACACACACACACACACACACACACACACACACACACACACACACACACACACACACACACACACACACACACACACACACACACACACACACACACACACACACACACACACACATTAATCTCCATAGTCAAATGATCGACCTTGAACAATCTTATACTAGCACAAACTTCAGACAGTGCGTGTGTGTGTGCGCGTGTGTGTGCGTGCGTGCATGTGTGTGTGCATGTGTGTTTGTGTGTTGGTTGGGGGAGTGGAATGTAAAAAGAATACTGTACTGTACTTGCACAGCAACACGTTGTGAGCTTGTAGATCTGAGAAAAACCTGTACTATTTCCGTGCTCAATTCAATTCAATGCAATTTAAACTAGAACTGCACTCTGTCGAGTGCATACTTGCTTGTTGCACACTAGTAGGCCATAAATGGCCTACTAGTGTGCAAGCAGAGCGCGCAAGTACTTTCGACCGCTACAAACTGTCAAATCTCAGTAATGACTACTTGTGCCTGATACGGCAGTGGTGCCAGATTACATACATGTATACATAGGAGCATTACATTTAATCCTCCCAACACTAAAACATATCGTCATTACGTCACCATCGAAAACCAATTACACTCTGGCATTGGGTCCTTTAATCCACATCTTTATTACGTCATCATTGAGAGCTAGTTATACATATACTATGTATATGTATTTGTAATTTGTAAGTTGATTAGCGGTATACTGTGGTTACTTTGCGCCGTATGCACCGTCCCAGCCGTCCCGCCAATTTTGAGGCGTATGCACCGTCCCAGCAATTGACGTAATGACTAATTGTCTCCACCAGGCCGAAGGCATGGGGGGAGAGTATGTTTTGCACTCCGTCCGTCCGTCCGTCCGTCCGTGTGTGTGTGTGTGTGTGTGTGTGTGTGTGTCCGTGAGCAGCTAATCTCGGCCACCGTTAAACTTCTGTGTGATGTATCCTTCCAAGCCCACTATACCATGTAATATACATCCTGCGTCTACTACATCCTGTAGTTCACTTAAGAAATAAAAGAATTGTTACAAGTAGCTTTTATTTTGAAGAGGAAGAGGAAGTTGTTTCGGTTGTAGCCAGCTACCATGACAGTGGTAGTGGTGCCGGGTGGTATAGTGGAATAATACAAACAACATGCTTTTAGCCAAAACCGCATGCGTCTATGACTTAAACAATGTAGGCTAAACACTTTGGAATTACGTTAAACATGGTATATCCTCCGTGGCGGCGTCATTAGGTGAGTACTAGTAAATTAATTGTTAAGTTTCATAGTATCATTCATCATCAACAGGCTGTTGTTGATGCCCCCCAAAATGAAAAGGTTACACAGCCTACAGGATTCTCATTATGTTACTGTCACTGCCTGCAAGGATGACCGCCGTGCCATTTCTTATAAACTATCTAATTCATACGTGGGTCGTCGTGGGTACACGTGGAGTTGTTGTTATTGTTGTTCATGCGCCACGGTGTGCGGTGTGGAGAGGGCATCAGAGAGCAGCGCAACAGCCTTATGGTATTGTCTGAATGTCTGTATATCTCTGCACTAGCTCTTTCTGTCCAGTCCTACGTGTATAGGCTGGCGATTGTGGCGACTTATATTCGTTAATAAAGAGAGAGCTGTAAAGGGGATATATTGTCTATGGTCAGTTCATGGTGTGTATCATTCTCGTTTTTAACCGGGCCGTGATAATGCGGCGCAATGACGGTAGGCAGTAGCCTAATACAATGTAACCAACCTGCGCAAGCATAAAAAAAATGGGTTTTAATTGTCTCGTCTGGTAACGGAAAATAACGGAAAATAATCTAACTTGTTACTTTTCTCAGAAGGTAATCTGTAACGGTAAGGGATTATTTTTATGGGCAGTAATCCAGTAACCTAACGACGTTACTTTAGAAAGTAACGATGCCCAACACTGCATATAATGAGCTGTGTTTTTATTTATTTATGTTTGATAGTTTGGAGACATCAGGCTGTGGTAGTTTTGTTTTTGTGCCCAAGTCAGGGCAGGTTGTTTATTGATGAATATATGGACACTGAGCTTGGAAGCTGGTACTGTCTGCATGTGGTGCTGAAAGGCTGGTTTAAATGAGTGATTGAAATATTTTGTTTGTTTGCAGAATTACAGTACACAACAGCACAAACTCAATACAAAGACTGTTAACTGTGAGTGGACGAGTTTACTCAATGCTGTACCATATGTTCTCATGCCAATAAAGCCCCTTTGAATTTAATTGAATAATTTAATTATGTGGCCATCACCTCACCTGTAATGTTAGTCTATACCTATTGTGTGTGTGTGTGTGTGTGTGTGTGTGTGTGCATGGGCGTGCGCACGCACACTTGTTTATGGCGGTGGTGGGGGGCCTACAAAATATTCTCGCACCGGGGCCCACCATGACCTCCCTACGCCACTGGGTTGTGGCCTCCTGATGGCGCTATAATAAGCCAATGTGAAAAGGGCATCCAATCAGGATGGAATAGGAAATATTGGACAGATCTGTCTTGAGCACATGAGATACTGTGCACAAGATACTGTGTAACGATTTGCGGAATTCTGGGACAAAATATGGAGGAGTAATATAAAAAAAAATGTTTTACAAAAGTCGGCCTCCTGGTGGCGCTATAACAGGTCGTTCTGGAAGATTTTGGGCAGAGGTTCATGTTGGCATCTAGGGCTCCGTCTTATGAGCAAATTTAAGACTTCCGCTCTGAGAGCTAGCAGATTTAAGACATCCGGTTGCCTTCAGAATAAAATAATATGTTTAATTCGTTAATTAAATAACTATTACGTTACATTATTAGTGTAAAAGTGTGTTCTTTTCGTTAAGAATCACCCAAAAAGGATTGTAGTTTAGCCCAGCCGGGCAATAGTTTATTATAAAGTCCCGTGCTAAGAGTAGTAATAAACAACCTGTCAGCTCAGTCTAGTGCAACCAACAACAGGTACCGTGCGTACCGTGCGTCACGCACCTGTATAAGCAAGGTTCCTAGGTTCCTATCTAAGCAATAAAGGTTCCTATTTCATCAAGCAATAATACACCTATTATAACAATTAGTATTATTATTACATTACAGTTATTGTAAAGACACACATTATGTTTCTGTGTAAAAATAAGTAATTAAATTACTAATAAGTAATTAAATAATAATAAAAGTTATCTAAATGGATAAATGCTATTCACTGGAGTGCATGGACTTTATAAAGTGGACACTGGACAAAAGAGGCCTCCGCGAGGCAACTATCTGGACATACCCACGCGTTCGGGGAGATGTCCTCTACCACACCCCACTCTCCGCTAAGCGGGAGAGGTGTAAAATTCACAGCAGCAGACCTTCTACTGTGGTCAATGCTGAAAAAAGTACCGTTTCCGGACCCAGAATGGACACTGGACAAAGAGGCCTCCGCGAGGCAACTATCTGGACATACCCACGCGTTCGGGGAGATGTCCTCTACCACACCCCACTCTCCGCTAAGCGGGAGAGGTGTAAAATTCACAGCAGCAGACCTTCTACTGGGGTCAATGCTGAAAAAAGTACCATTTCCGGACCCAGAATGGACACTGGACAAAGACGGCTCCGCGAGGCAACTATCTGGACATACCCACGCGTTCGGGGAGATGTCCTCTACCACACCCCACTCTCCGCTAAGCGGGAGATGTGTAAAATTCACAGCAGCAGACCTTCTACTGTGGTCAATGCTGAAAAAAGTACCGTTTCCGGACCCAGAATGGACACTGGACAAAAGACGGCTCCGCGAGGCAACTATCTGGACATACCCACATGTTCGGGGAGATGTCCTCTACCACACCCCACTCTCCGCTAAGCGGGAGAGGTGTAAAATTCACAGCAGCAGACCTTCTACTGTGGTCAATGCTGAAAAAAGTACCGTTTCCGGACCCAGAATGGACACTGGACAAAGAGGCCTCCGCGAGGCAACTATCTGGACATACCCACGCGTTCGGGGAGATGTCCTCTACCACACCCCACTCTCCGCTAAGCGGGAGAGGTGTAAAATTCACAGCAGCAGACCTTCTACTGTGGTCAATGCTGAAAAAAGTACCGTTTCCGGACCCAGAATGGACACTGGACAAAGAGGCCTCCGCGAGGCAACTATCTGGACATACCCACGCGTTCGGGGAGATGTCCTCTACCACACCCCACTCTCCGCTAAGCGGGAGAGGTGTAAAATTCACAGCAGCAGACCTTCTACTGGGGTCAATGCTGAAAAAAGTACCATTTCCGGACCCAGAATGGACACTGGACAAAGACGGCTCCGCGAGGCAACTATCTGGACATACCCACGCGTTCGGGGAGATGTCCTCTACCACACCCCACTCTCCGCTAAGCGGGAGAGGTGTAAAATTCACAGCAGCAGACCTTCTACTGTGGTCAATGCTGAAAAAAGTACCGTTTCCGGACCCAGAATGGACACTGGACAAAAGACGGCTCTGCGAGGCAACTATCTGGACATACCCACATGTTCGGGGAGATGTCCTCTACCACACCCCACTCTCCGCTAAGCGGGAGAGGTGTAAAATTCACAGCAGCAGACCTTCTACTGTGGTCAATGCTGAAAAAAGTACCGTTTCCGGACCCAGAATGGACACTGGACAAAGAGGCCTCCGCGAGGCAACTATCTGGACATACCCACGCGTTCGGGGAGATGTCCTCTACCACACCCCACTCTCCGCTAAGCGGGAGAGGTGTAAAATTCACAGCAGCAGACCTTCTACTGTGGTCAATGCTGAAAAAAGTACCGTTTCCGGACCCAGAATGGACACTGGACAAAAGACGGCTCCGCGAGGCAACTATCTGGACATACCCACATGTTCGGGGAGATGTCCTCTACCACACCCCACTCTCCGCTAAGCGGGAGAGGTGTAAAATTCACAGCAGCAGACCTTCTACTGTGGTCAATGCTGAAAAAAGTACCGTTTCCGGACCCAGAATGGACACTGGACAAAGAGGCCTCCGCGAGGCAACTATCTGGACATACCCACGCGTTCGGGGAGATGTCCTCTACCACACCCCACTCTCCGCTAAGCGGGAGAGGTGTAAAATTCACAGCAGCAGACCTTCTACTGTGGTCAATGCTGAAAAAAGTACCGTTTCCGGACCCAGAATGGACACTGGACAAAGAGGCCTCCGCGAGGCAACTATCTGGACATACCCACGCGTTCGGGGAGATGTCCTCTACCACACCCCACTCTCCGCTAAGCGGGAGAGGTGTAAAATTCACAGCAGCAGACCTTCTACTGTGGTCAATGCTGAAAAAAGTACCGTTTCCGGACCCAGAATGGACACTGGACAAAAGACGGCTCCGCGAGGCAACTATCTGGACATACCCACACGTTCGGGGAGATGTCCTCTACCACACTCCACTCTCCGCTAAGCGGGAGAGGTGTAAAATTCACAGCAGCAGACCTTCTACTGTGGTCAATGCTGAAAAAAGTACCGTTTCCGGACCCAGAATGGACACTGGACAAAAGACGGCTCCGCGAGGCAACTATCTGGACATACCCACACGTTCGGGGAGATGTCCTCTACCACACCCCACTCTCCGCTAAGCGGGAGAGGTGTAAAATTCACAGCAGCAGACCTTCTACTGTGGTCAATGCTGAAAAAAGTACCGTTTCCGGACCCAGAATGGACACTGGACAAAAGACGGCTCCGCGAGGCAACTATCTGGACATACCCACACGTTCGGGGAGATGTCCTCTACCACACCCCACTCTCCGCTAAGCGGGAGAGGTGTAAAATTAACAGCAGCAGACCTTCTACTGTGGTCAATGCTGAAAAAAGTACCGTTTCCGGACCCAGAATGGACACTGGACAAAAGACGGCTCCGCGAGGCAACTATCTGGACATACCCACACGTTCGGGGAGATGTCCTCTACCACACCCCACTCTCCGCTAAGCGGGAGAGGTGTAAAATTCACAGCAGCAGACCTTCTACTGTGGTCAATGCTGAAAAAAGTACCGTTTCCGGACCCAGAATGGACACTGGACAAAAGACGGCTCCGCGAGGCAACTATCTGGACATACCCACACGTTCGGGGAGATGTCCTCTACCACACCCCACTCTCCGCTAAGCGGGAGAGGTGTAAAATTCACAGCAGCAGACCTTCCACTGTGGTCAATGCTGAAAAAAGTACCGTTTCCGGACCCAGAATGGACACTGGACAAAAGACGGCTCCGCGAGGCAACTATCTGGACATACCCACACGTTCGGGGAGATGTCCTCTACCACACCCCACTCTCCGCTAAGCGGGAGAGGTGTAAAATTAACAGCAGCAGACCTTCTACTGTGGTCAATGCTGAAAAAAGTACCGTTTCCGGACCCAGAATGGACACTGGACAAAAGACGGCTCCGCGAGGCAACTATCTGGACATACCCACACGTTCGGGGAGATGTCCTCTACCACACCCCACTCTCCGCTAAGCGGGAGAGGTGTAAAATTCACAGCAGCAGACCTTCTACTGTGGTCAATGCTGAAAAAAGTACCGTTTCCGGACCCAGAATGGACACTGGACAAAGAGGCCTCCGCGAGGCAACTATCTGGACATACCCACGCGTTCGGGGAGATGTCCTCTACCACACCCCACTCTCCGCTAAGCGGGAGAGGTGTAAAATTCACAGCAGCAGACCTTCTACTGTGGTCAATGCTGAAAAAAGTACCGTTTCCGGACCCAGAATGGACACTGGACAAAGAGGCCTCCGCGAGGCAACTATCTGGACATACCCACGCGTTCGGGGAGATGTCCTCTACCACACCCCACTCTCCGCTAAGCGGGAGAGGTGTAAAATTCACAGCAGCAGACCTTCTACTGTGGTCAATGCTGAAAAAAGTACCGTTTCCGGACCCAGAATGGACACTGGACAAAAGACGGCTCCGCGAGGCAACTATCTGGACATACCCACACGTTCGGGGAGATGTCCTCTACCACACTCCACTCTCCGCTAAGCGGGAGAGGTGTAAAATTCACAGCAGCAGACCTTCTACTGTGGTCAATGCTGAAAAAAGTACCGTTTCCGGACCCAGAATGGACACTGGACAAAAGACGGCTCCGCGAGGCAACTATCTGGACATACCCACGCGTTCGGGGAGATGTCCTCTACCACACCCCACTCTCCGCTAAGCGGGAGAGGTGTAAAATTCACAGCAGCAGACCTTCTACTGAGGTCAATGCTCAAAAAAGTGCTGTGCCTTGGGGCATTGACATGAAATCACTGGCCTATAACATGCATTGCAAAGTAATACTAATTATTTTGGTAATTACTGGTGTTTGAACACTAATGTCTGCATCAATGACAATGGTAATGTCATTCACTATGTAGATGGGCCATTAACAGTAATAGTTTATTTTTACAGTGCTGTGTTTATACATTCCTCCAAACCCTCTTTCTGATAAAAACAGAGCCTTTTAGTGCAGTGCAGTACTTAAACTATGTACTCAGAGCAATACATTTTTTCCTGTCAGCTCATACAATACACAATCTCGCTTTTCAGTCTCTGTTTGGTAAGTGTTGAGACTCACGTCAAACAGAACAGCTTTGGAAAACAAACAAGTGTAGAGACCACAGCTACTGGTATCAGTTTGTGTTATGAAATGAGGGCAACTGTCATAACACTCATATCTAAATGTGATAGCCATACCTCTACCATGAATTGCAAAGTACTGTAAGGCTAAGTATTTTTGCAGTGGACCAAATACATTAACCAGGTCTTGTTCATAGCTATGGACTGAATCCATTAGAACAACATCTAAGATTATGCTATCACCCTCCACCGTCTTTTGTCCAGTGTCCATTCTGGGTCCGGAAACGGTACTTTTTTCAGCATTGACCACAGTAGAAGGTCTGCTGCTGTGAATTTTACACCTCTCCCGCTTAGCGGAGAGTGGGGTGTGGTAGAGGACATCTCCCCGAACGTGTGGGTATGTCCAGATAGTTGCCTCGCGGAGCCGTCTTTTGTCCAGTGTCCATTCTGGGTCCGGAAACGGTACTTTTTTCAGCATTGACCACAGTAGAAGGTCTGCTGCTGTGAATTTTACACCTCTCCCGCTTAGCGGAGAGTGGGGTGTGGTAGAGGACATCTCCCCGAACGTGTGGGTATGTCCAGATAGTTGCCTCGCGGAGCCGTCTTTTGTCCAGTGTCCATTCTGGGTCCGGAAACGGTACTTTTTTCAGCATTGACCACAGTAGAAGGTCTGCTGCTGTGAATTTTACACCTCTCCCGCTTAGCGGAGAGTGGGGTGTGGTAGAGGACATCTCCCCGAACGTGTGGGTATGTCCAGATAGTTGCCTCGCGGAGCCGTCTTTTGTCCAGTGTCCATTCTGGGTCCGGAAACGGTACTTTTTTCAGCATTGACCACAGTAGAAGGTCTGCTGCTGTTAATTTTACACCTCTCCCGCTTAGCGGAGAGTGGGGTGTGGTAGAGGACATCTCCCCGAACGTGTGGGTATGTCCAGATAGTTGCCTCGCGGAGCCGTCTTTTGTCCAGTGTCCATTCTGGGTCCGGAAACGGTACTTTTTTCAGCATTGACCACAGTAGAAGGTCTGCTGCTGTGAATTTTACACCTCTCCCGCTTAGCGGAGAGTGGGGTGTGGTAGAGGACATCTCCCCGAACGTGTGGGTATGTCCAGATAGTTGCCTCGCGGAGCCGTCTTTTGTCCAGTGTCCATTCTGGGTCCGGAAACGGTACTTTTTTCAGCATTGACCACAGTAGAAGGTCTGCTGCTGTGAATTTTACACCTCTCCCGCTTAGCGGAGAGTGGGGTGTGGTAGAGGACATCTCCCCGAACGTGTGGGTATGTCCAGATAGTTGCCTCGCGGAGCCGTCTTTTGTCCAGTGTCCATTCTGGGTCCGGAAACGGTACTTTTTTCAGCATTGACCACAGTGGAAGGTCTGCTGCTGTGAATTTTACACCTCTCCCGCTTAGCGGAGAGTGGGGTGTGGTAGAGGACATCTCCCCGAACGTGTGGGTATGTCCAGATAGTTGCCTCGCGGAGCCGTCTTTTGTCCAGTGTCCATTCTGGGTCCGGAAACGGTACTTTTTTCAGCATTGACCACAGTAGAAGGTCTGCTGCTGTGAATTTTACAGCTCTCCCGCTTAGCGGAGAGTGGGGTGTGGTAGAGGACATCTCCCCGAACGTGTGGGTATGTCCAGATAGTTGCCTCGCGGAGCCGTCTTTTGTCCAGTGTCCATTCTGGGTCCGGAAACGGTACTTTTTTCAGCATTGACCACAGTAGAAGGTCTGCTGCTGTTAATTTTACACCTCTCCCGCTTAGCGGAGAGTGGGGTGTGGTAGAGGACATCTCCCCGAACGTGTGGGTATGTCCAGATAGTTGCCTCGCGGAGCCGTCTTTTGTCCAGTGTCCATTCTGGGTCCGGAAACGGTACTTTTTTCAGCATTGACCACAGTAGAAGGTCTGCTGCTGTTAATTTTACACCTCTCCCGCTTAGCGGAGAGTGGGGTGTGGTAGAGGACATCTCCCCGAACGTGTGGGTATGTCCAGATAGTTGCCTCGCGGAGCCGTCTTTTGTCCAGTGTCCATTCTGGGTCCGGAAACGGTACTTTTTTCAGCATTGACCACAGTGGAAGGTCTGCTGCTGTGAATTTTACACCTCTCCCGCTTAGCGGAGAGTGGGGTGTGGTAGAGGACATCTCCCCGAACGTGTGGGTATGTCCAGATAGTTGCCTCGCGGAGCCGTCTTTTGTCCAGTGTCCATTCTGGGTCCGGAAACGGTACTTTTTTCAGCATTGACCACAGTAGAAGGTCTGCTGCTGTGAATTTTACACCTCTCCCGCTTAGCGGAGAGTGGGGTGTGGTAGAGGACATCTCCCCGAACGTGTGGGTATGTCCAGATAGTTGCCTCGCGGAGCCGTCTTTTGTCCAGTGTCCATTCTGGGTCCGGAAACGGTACTTTTTTCAGCATTGACCACAGTAGAAGGTCTGCTGCTGTTAATTTTACACCTCTCCCGCTTAGCGGAGAGTGGGGTGTGGTAGAGGACATCTCCCCGAACGTGTGGGTATGTCCAGATAGTTGCCTCGCGGAGCCGTCTTTTGTCCAGTGTCCATTCTGGGTCCGGAAACGGTACTTTTTTCAGCATTGACCACAGTAGAAGGTCTGCTGCTGTGAATTTTACACCTCTCCCGCTTAGCGGAGAGTGGGGTGTGGTAGAGGACATCTCCCCGAACGTGTGGGTATGTCCAGATAGTTGCCTCGCGGAGCCGTCTTTTGTCCAGTGTCCATTCTGGGTCCGGAAACGGTACTTTTTTCAGCATTGACCACAGTAGAAGGTCTGCTGCTGTGAATTTTACACCTCTCCCGCTTAGCGGAGAGTGGAGTGTGGTAGAGGACATCTCCCCGAACGTGTGGGTATGTCCAGATAGTTGCCTCGCGGAGCCGTCTTTTGTCCAGTGTCCATTCTGGGTCCGGAAACGGTACTTTTTTCAGCATTGACCACAGTAGAAGGTCTGCTGCTGTGAATTTTACACCTCTCCCGCTTAGCGGAGAGTGGGGTGTGGTAGAGGACATCTCCCCGAACGCGTGGGTATGTCCAGATAGTTGCCTCGCGGAGGCCTCTTTGTCCAGTGTCCATTCTGGGTCCGGAAACGGTACTTTTTTCAGCATTGACCACAGTAGAAGGTCTGCTGCTGTGAATTTTACACCTCTCCCGCTTAGCGGAGAGTGGGGTGTGGTAGAGGACATCTCCCCGAACGCGTGGGTATGTCCAGATAGTTGCCTCGCGGAGGCCTCTTTGTCCAGTGTCCATTCTGGGTCCGGAAACGGTACTTTTTTCAGCATTGACCACAGTAGAAGGTCTGCTGCTGTGAATTTTACACCTCTCCCGCTTAGCGGAGAGTGGGGTGTGGTAGAGGACATCTCCCCGAACGTGTGGGTATGTCCAGATAGTTGCCTCGCGGAGCCGTCTTTTGTCCAGTGTCCATTCTGGGTCCGGAAACGGTACTTTTTTCAGCATTGACCACAGTAGAAGGTCTGCTGCTGTGAATTTCACACCTCTCCCGCTTAGCGGAGAGTGGGGTGTGGTAGAGGACATCTCCCCGAACGCGTGGGTATGTCCAGATAGTTGCCTCGCGGAGGCCTCTTTGTCCAGTGTCCATTCTGGGTCCGGAAACGGTACTTTTTTCAGCATTGACCACAGTAGAAGGTCTGCTGCTGTGAATTTTACACCTCTCCCGCTTAGCGGAGAGTGGGGTGTGGTAGAGGACATCTCCCCGAACATGTGGGTATGTCCAGATAGTTGCCTCGCAGAGCCGTCTTTTGTCCAGTGTCCATTCTGGGTCCGGAAACGGTACTTTTTTCAGCATTGACCACAGTAGAAGGTCTGCTGCTGTGAATTTTACACCTCTCCCGCTTAGCGGAGAGTGGGGTGTGGTAGAGGACATCTCCCCGAACGCGTGGGTATGTCCAGATAGTTGCCTCGCGGAGCCGTCTTTGTCCAGTGTCCATTCTGGGTCCGGAAACGGTACTTTTTTCAGCATTGACCCCAGTAGAAGGTCTGCTGCTGTGAATTTTACACCTCTCCCGCTTAGCGGAGAGTGGGGTGTGGTAGAGGACATCTCCCCGAACGCGTGGGTATGTCCAGATAGTTGCCTCGCGGAGCCGTCTTTTGTCCAGTGTCCACTTTATAAAGTCCATGCACTCCAGTGAATAGCATTTATCCATTTAGATAACTTTATTATTATTATTATAATGATTTAATTACTTATTTTTACACAGAAACATAATGTGTGTCTTATAGCATCATATAGCATCATTTAAATGCTTAATTTGTAGTTTTAATGTGCAAATTAAACTTTTTTTCAATACTCTAGAGGGTACTCTTATTTTGAAGAGATCGTCCACCGGAAGCCTTAAATCTGTTCATTAGATCTGTTCACTAGACGCTGCCGGCATCTAGGGAGTGTGTGCAAAGTTTCGCCGGAGATTAGCTGGTGGTAACACCGTAACAGACGGACACACACACGGACGGAGTGCAAAACATACTATCTCTCCCCATGCCTTCGGCCTGGTGGAGACAACTAACATGCACTAAACCGCGGCGAGTCGAAAAACCGGCGAGTTCTCCGGTTAGTGCAGTTACCCTCAGTTAGTAGTATGTATGTGGACACGTTTCATCGGCGTCAACTTGGCTTTTACTTACAGATTTACTCAAAATCTTCAGCAAGAAACGAAGAGGGCGTAATGTAGCCTAGTGTAACAGTAGCCTACCATGCACACACAGTCCAGACTCCAGAGGGGAACAGCTACACACGGTGACGCTGTAGTGTTGCCTGCGTTAGCTGCGTATCCACGGAAACTATAGCAAAACGACAACAAACGAATCTGAATGAGGAAAATGAGCGACGACCATTCGTTTACAGAAACGAGTTCTAAATCCCCAGTTGCTGGTGAAATGTAGGTACCGGTCCGTTACATTACATTAATACATTACCGATGTTGGACTGCATCTGTCCTGTCTCACGGTCGCGGTCTCCTGTCGACTTCAGTCCTAAACTTCGTTCATCGAGTTCATCATTTATCTGTTGATTTAGTCTTCAGTCTCTTCACCTCTGTAATAAATAGATTAAAAAAGCCAAGTCGCCTAACTCCTAGGCTGTGATTTTACGTAAAATGATTAATAATTATAATTATACATTTACATAATACATTAAGAATATAAACTTAAATGTAGTAAAGGTTAGGTTAATGTAGCCTTAGCTACTAGCCTACACAGGATTAAGGGCAAAACATTGACGTCAAGATAGGTGGTGGTGGTGGTGGTGATGATAATAATGATGATAATGATGAATGGGTATGTATTTCAGAGCCACTGACAGCAGCATCAATGGGACTGTTGCATCACCAGTCTGTGATGTAAATCCTCCACAAACAGGGTATATGCCAACTAGATTAATCATGATGCCTCCTGAAGAAAAACTCAAACATTTCAAGAGAAGAGCCCAAGATCTGGAAAGTAGTCAACAGGTAAGATGGTTAGGCATGCAGGGCAGGCATACCATAAATACATGTTTTTCCACTTCCAACCTGCCCTGGCGCCCTATTTTTGGCATGCCATTGTAGGCATACATAACATTTAGAAACTTTCAAAACATTTCAAAAAGTTTAAAACAATATAAAAAACATGACATTTTACAGATAGCCATCACTTATCTATCAGTTGCTGCTATTACACCTGAATTCAAAGAAAAACAAGTTCAACACAAAATGCACACAAGCCTCCATGTGCACAGTAGTTATGCTATACTAACCAAAACATAAACAAACGGACTTAAGACATACATTATACAATACAGCATATGCACACACACACACACACACTGTATGTTTTTAATATACATACATATAGCCTCTATAAACACTACTGTGCCGTGCACTGGCCACACATAGAATATGCATAATACTTCGAAGTAGGAGTCTCTGGACCCATGCACACATTGCTATTTTACTCTCATGTACTCATAGAAGATGTTACAATGAAGTTTATAAACCTGTTTTTTAAGAAAAACAAGAATTTTCTAGTCCAAGCATAGCTTACGCATGTGCACAGCTGAGCACAGTTAGTATGACGGCACGGGCTGCTGATGTACTGTCCCTGTCTCTCATGTCATGATGAGCCACCTAGCTAACATGGAACATGTTTCCACAGATTGATGCGTGCATCCAGGACTTAGTTCGGTGTGCGGCCCTGACAAGGCTTGTACACGGAGACGGACTGGAACTAGCTAAGGCTCATGCCAGACTGGCTGATGTATACCTTCATAGTAAAGGTAAATGCACAAGCAAAAATGGTGTGTCTAAAATGTCTTTACCATAATACATATCTTTAGGATATTGTACAATAAATAGCACATTTGTTGTCATTTAGTGTATTGTACAGAGTTTCTCAACTGGGGGCGGGGCTAGAAATGGAAAAATCACGGCCCCTTCACCCACAAAATGTCCTAAAGCATGAGGGTGCTTTTCCATTCCTTTTTCATTTATTTTTATATATATTTTCAATGTTTCTTTTATTTGAAAGGGAAATATCCCTTGAATTCGGGAGTTTTACTTGTAACATTTTCCACATTGCAGTATTGAAACTTTTACATACTTACTTTTACTAGTAAAAGAAATGTGAGTACCGGTACCTATTCCACCATTTGGTTTATTAAAGTGGATAATGGATTTAATAATCCCAACATCACGGTAGATCCCAACTCAAAGATTCTTTCGGTTCACATTCAGATACGACACAGTGATTATGCTCTGCTCCTCCCAGGCTGGCCAGCCCAGGCCCAGGAGCACTCGTCTTTGGCCAGGGAGCTGCTGCCCTTCTGCTGTCCCGTGTCCACCGCCAGAGAGGACAGACTACAAGTGCTTGCGTGTCTCCTCTGCATTCTGCTGACACAAGGAGGTGCCGCGCGTCTCACAGCCGAATATCCTTTCTGTCTCAACTCTCAACGGCTGCTGTGATTGTGAACAACTGAACATGTGTGTGATGAAAGTATGTGAGCTAGTGCAAGGCATTATTGTAGCCATTATGAATGCGGCCCACAATTCTTCAGCTTTGTTTCCAAGAAAGTAAAATATACTGTAGAGAGGGAGATGGTTTGAGCAAATACATTTCCTTTATTTTGTTATAAGATATCATTAAAATAATATTTCAAAATTCCTGATAATAGATTTCACATTATTAATTAAAATATGTTAATAGAATCCAATTTATTGCCCAGCACACATCTACTTAAATTATATTATTTTGAATTTCCTGAGAAATGTCTTTCCCCCTTGACTCTCCTAACTTTTGAAGAGGCAGAGTCCTCTTATCTAAAGGCAGAGCGAATAGTGGAGGAGCTTCATCGGCAGGGTGGCATCACTCAGGAAGAGAAGATAAAGAATGAACTGGAAATTGCCACTTCTCTATCTAGGTACAGTACAGAAACATTCCCATTGTGTATTAACTATACAGATTGTTTTTTAACCTAGAGTTATAGTCACAACTGAAAGTCTATCAAATTATGATTAGAAGTTGAAAGTTATTATGTTTCTTATACTGGTAGAATGTAGTTTGGTGTTTACCAGAGTGCTGCCTGGAAATCACCTGCCTTGCTCTATTTATTTTCTGTGACTATTAAAGTATCATGTTCAAGTGGCAGGTGGAGAGAGGGTCTTCTGTAAATAACATATACAAAATAGAAGTCGGCACACTGTAACTTGGTAAAGCTCCCAGTCAAGGCTTTATTATAGATTAACGTTTCAACACAGAGACTTCATTTGAAGTCCGTATCAGAGTCCGCTTCATCTGATGAAGTGTGCAAACTTCAATTTTTTATATAGTGCCTTATCCACTGTTGGTCCTGCACATAGGTCCTGCACCTGCCATCCAGTAGATGTGCCAGTTCTATTCTTTCTTAGTTCTGTAAATAACACCAACCAAAAAAGGCTTAATTTGTTATCAGAAACTGATCAAAAACCTCTTCTGGAAGTCAGATATCGCCACAAGAGGGCGATGATGTCTCGCAAATCTGTTGAAAATCAACCAAGTCCAATATTGTGTTAGGTTGGTTTGACATCACTCCTTTTGAAGGATGTCATTCTTTATTGAAATATTTAGTCTTCCTTTGGAATATACAAGCAGTACACTCACTGTAAGGGGTTGTGTCCACTGAAAGTGTTTCGGTGGGCAGTGGGCACACTGACTTTTAGGTCAGGATTTTGTGATGTGTTTTGTGTGGTGCACACACTGGCCTGTAGGGGTGCGTGGATGAGCAGCTGGGTGGGGTCTCTGCATGTCCCAGTTGTTCAGTGACTGCTAGACTAGAGCACAAGCATGGAGGGAAGAGGCATAATGGTCTTATGAGGATTTATCCTGCTCTTTGCGTGTTTTTGATTTTTTTCTTAATTGCTCTTTCCCCCTGGCTCCGTTTCTCTCTTTCCCTGTGTGTGTGTGTGTGTCTCTCTCTCTCTCTCTCTCTCTCTCTCTCTCTCTCTCTCTCTCTCTCTCTCTCTCTCTCTCTCTCTCTCTCTCTCTCTTTTTAAAGAATATCTCACGTCACCCAACCCTGCCCCTCCCCCACTACCCTCCATGATTTACTACTGTTCCCAACCTTCATGTGTCGTGGCAGTCACCATCAGGTTCACTCCCCAAGTGCCTGTAAAGGATTTATTTTGCCATGCTCCACAAAAGACCCATTGATCATTTTATTTGTCTCATGTGCAGAAAACTGTGTGCATGTTATTGATTTGCTTCTGCCCTCAAAGTATGTCTTTGTAGCTGAGTGTCGATATTGACAAGGAAGGGCTCAAGGTCATCCCTGGCAGAGGAGAAGATGAAAGAGCTAAGGGATCACAATGGAGGCTCTACTACACACAAGCATCAACACTGCAGGACTGATAGTCTAGCATAGCTGGAGAGATGTACTGTACTGTACTGCCCTCTATGGACGCAGAACACACAAAAACAGCACCCTCCTTGGAGAGAGAAGTCAGACAGAATGCTATGTTAAAGAACTTTAAGCCTAATGCTTAAAACAATAACTCGAATTACAAGCTCACAATGGATCACAAAATCTTGAAGTAGAGTACAGTCAGACCCATCGTAATATTGTACCCATCCTGCTGAAGTTGAATTATTATTTAAACTAGGGCCTGCATGCCATGCATGTCGGGAACGATGCAAGTTGGGAAAACATGCACTGTGCTGTAGCCCTGATATCTGACGTACTTCCGTTGTCAGCTCCACGCGCATCACGTTTTGCTTCATGCCTACAATTGTGTTTGCTTCCTCCACCTTTGAACACAGCTCTCGTATTTAGTTTGTCCTTCTTCTTAAGCTTTTTATGATGACCTCCTCTCTCCTACTTCTCATACTGTACCTTCTGTTCTCACCCACTTTTTAAGTTGATAAACTTCCTTTGCCTCCTCCATCCCAACATTACCAGTGGTCAGACAGATACAGATAGGATATTCCCTGTAACCTAACCTGACATTCGACAGGTTACACCTTGGGGTCATAATGAGACACACATGCCCGTGACAGGTTGACAGACAGAGATTTAAGAAATTAATAGAAGGATATACTTTTAAAAATGTATTTTATGGTTTATTTCAATTTTAAAGAAGCAAAAACTTTTGCTTTAGCTTCACTTGCGTCATATTGCAATGCACTGAGCATGTATGTATTGTCGCTAACTAAAATTTGCACCGGGAATGACATGCCCAGAATATGATTGCTAAATTGAAGTGGTCATTGTGAGTGTTTGTTGACATGAGTTTGTGTAATTGAAAAATGTGCAGACTGTGGCTGGTGTTTAATCTCGCTAAACCTCTTTTGTTGGGTGATGAGTAAGCGTTTGGCATGGCTCTAAAGCCCATGTCAGTCGATAATGTTGTGATCAGAGGAATGTTTCCACTAAGGCCTGCAACAATAAAGCTCAGTGCTGCCTGTTATAGACCCTAGTCCAAACATTGTATTCGGGCGACTGTGGCTCAGGAGGTAGAACAGGTCGTCCAATGATCCATGGGTCGGCGGTTCGAATCCCGGCTCCTCCTGTCTACATGTCGAAGTGTCCTTGGGCAAGACACTGAACCCCAAATTGCTCCCAATGTGCTGGTTGGTACCTTGCATGGCTTCCGCCGCAATCGGTGTATGAATGGGTGAATGTAATGCACAATCTATGTAAAGCGCCTTGGATAAAGGCGCTATATAAATGCACCATTTACCATTTAGCTCAGAATTAATACTCAAGATGTGCACTTATGTGTGGCTGACCTGTCAGAACTTAAGGCCATATAAAACATAGTTTAGTATCAAGAGTGATGTATTTGTTTTATACAGGTTCAAGCAGTGAAATGTGTGCTCAATTAGTTAGTATTATTGTTGATTTACATTATTGAGAACAATAGACTATATAATAATAATGCTGGTCATTACATAATGATGGTACATAATGAAAAATCTGATTATACTTCGTGCAACTATGTCCTTGTGATAAATAACATATTTTCAACAAGCAATACATATCTATTAATTTGTGTGACAGAATAGGCACTTTTTGCCTGAGTGGGAGCCCAGAGCAAAGTAATGTCAGTAATGGTCTGGTAGCGTTCACTAACAGAGAGCTGTGTGGGCACCTTGGCAACAACACTTAACGCTTATGTCTAAATCCCTGATGACAGTAATTCCACACACTATAAACTCAGGATTAGATTCCAGCTGCATTTACTGTATTCCTTCGCCCACCAGGAAGTGTGTAAGGATACATGGTGAATGAGAGGATAGAGGGGCATTGTCTCCAGGTCTGGCCGTGCATGCAGAAAAGGCCAGATCCGGCCTCGCTGGACTGCAGTTATGCTGGAGTTATTCCATGCTGCCCTAAAAGGATCTGGGACTGCTCAGTGGAAACTCTCCCACTTCCCACCAAGGCATGTTTGGATAGTCTTATTCATGGAAAAATTGATTGAAAAGAGATGGACATTGGGGGATTTTTGCTGCCACCATCCACCGCTCAGCCATCAGACACGAATAACCAGCCTAGTGTTGTGACTACAGCTTGGCAGCCATCTACACTCTGTGGATAAACAAATTGGATCAGCGGCCATCCGGAAAACCAGGCATGCGTCAACTCTGCAGAGTGTGTATGTAGAAAGATTGATTTGCATCCTGCCTGCCTGCATGGTGATCGCACCGTGGCTACTAGTGAGGGTATTGATAGTGGGCCGTGCTCAAAGAAACGCTGCCTCCTTGACTGCAGAGCTGAATTGAATTTGGAGTCCATTAGAGAGCCCTGAACCTATCCTATAGGGAGTTGAAGCTGTTAGCAGAGCATATGGATAGAGCCAGTCTCATTCCTTCCTCCAGCCTCACTCTCTCCTCTTTCTCTCTTGTCTCTCTTCGTACTTCTCTCTTGCTCTTTCGCACCCAGCAGGCCCTTAAATAGAAGACCATGAGGGTTTATTTTAAGACCATCTAAACCTAGCCTTGCACTGTATGCATTAACCACTTAAATAAACATACTTAGGGCCCTATTTTTGCCAGTGCCTTACCCGGTGGCACTACCCGCTGCCCGTGAATTACAGCTTGCACTGTTCCTAAATGGTGTCTTAGGGCCGCACTAACCCGCTATTCATCATGCCGACTCTGTTATTTGTGACTGGAGGTGTGGCCATGGGTGTGATTGGTTTAATCAAATCACACCTATGCATAATGTAACGGGTAGTGCAGGTGTTTTAGGGATAAAGGCTAGTGTCCAAGATGACAACCTCTGTGGGGGAACACTCCTTGTGCAATACTAAATCCCCAAATAGAGGCTTTAGTGAACTCGGCCCATGATAGGGCCCTTACAGTATAATGCATTAGAGGGATGCCAGGTTGAAAGTGGTTGATGCATAATATTCAATGTGTATAGCAGCACCCTATAAAGTACATATTTGTCGTCTGTAGTAGAATTTGCCGAAGATGAAGATTTTGCAGTGCATAAGTGCCACTGACCTGCTCTGTGCCACGCCCATGTCCTCGTGACCCATTCTTGGATCCACACCTGTGTTTACATGATTTCCACTGTAGGAGACTGCAAAGGCGAGCCTAATTTAGACATCATACTGTACATTTAATTGGGAGTCTGAGCCCTGCGTTGTAGGTTGTATTTATGAGACAGAGTTTAGAGCAGCAGCCCAGAGGACTCTGTTAGGGACATGTTGATGGATGCAGCCTGAGACTGCAAGCAATGCTTTGGTTCGGGATTGCTCTGTTCTAGTGTGCACTGTGCCAGGTTTCAAAGGCAGCAGCCAGCCAGCCAAAGCCCTCACTCTTGTCCAGGGCCCTGTTTTGACAGAAACCCCAACCAACACTATAGGAGGCTCGCTTTCAGTGAGGCAGTCCTGGGTATACACAATACACATACAGATACAGACAGCTGAGTGCAGCAGTACTGGAAGCTATACCGTTCCTTCCAGTCATGGTATATTCACAGCTTCTAGCATGGCATGTATCATATTTAATTTAAAAGCAGTCGCACAACTCAGAATCAGAATCAATCTTCATTGTCACATCACCATTTACGGTAGTCTGGTAGCCAGAATGTGAACCCGGACATGTTGAGTACACCAACGTTTTATGTTAGAAATGTTTAGTATGGGTCCCCAGCATGTGGAAACTGCCGAATGCTAACTTGCATATGTTGAGCAATTTTCATAATTGGCATAATATGTGACCTATAGAAGGCAAAACATTCAAAATGTCATCATGCTTTATGTAGCATGTGACGTGTCAAACTAGGGGGTTTTCATGATTGTACTGACGATTTCCTATATTCATAGGCAGCTGTCAAGGGCTGGTAGGTTTGTGGGTGGGAGTCTATAGGCTTGAGCCCGAAGTATCTTGATGCGGTTACCACTTTTTATGGTGCTTATATTATGTTATATATATCTTCTGAATTGATCTCTCTGACTAGCGCCGCTTCGGTCTTACTGTCTGGCCGTGGCTTAGCACTTAGTTTCTTAGATCTGGCGCTTCTGAGTTAATCTCTCTGGAACACTGGAATACACTGAACATTTCCGACGCTTCTGAGGTAATCTCTTCTGGATCGCTTCTGAGGAACTCTGGAATACTGCGCTGATCTGTCTTCTGCGAATCCATTCCAAGCATTAGTTTTGCAAAAAATCACTCATTGGGCTAAAAACGGCCATTGCCGTCATCACAAAAGCACAATTGGCCAAGTGGGCATGGCCGTTTTTAGCCCAATTAGTGTTTATTTTTTGCAAAACTAATGAAAGAGTCATCATTAAATTGTTTTGGACTAGACTTTTCAAATTAATCCACAATTATAAATGGATTCAAATGCGATCATGTAACTTTGCAAAAAAATAACCATGCCATGATATAGTGTTTTTATGTTTTTGACTTCCCTACTTATTCTGTTAATTCATATATAACAATGTTTATATTGTACATCACCACTGTAACTTGGTGACACTTTATAAATAACATTTATGTTTGCTATTTGACATACAACAAATATGAATGCGATCTGAATTTGCTTTCATAATTAAAATATTAAATAATTATGTATCTTTCTGCTTTTCTCTCTTTCTCTGACTGTTTGGATCATTATTTTTACAATTTTCAATTTAGGCATTTAGCAGACGCTCTTAATCCAGAGCGACTTACATTACAAGAACAAAAAGCATGGCAATACATGAATACATCAAATATATAAGAAGTAGTTATCATGAATCATATGTAACCTAAGAACGTAACAGTGGAATATCTATATAATGGAACTATGCATTTTAAATCTATTGTGACTGTAGGGTGTATCAGAGACAGGCCAGGCCAGAGGAGGCCTTAGATCAGTGTGAAAGGTATCTACAGCTGCTGGAGGGCAAAGGAGGTAAACCCAAGGAGATATGCTCCGTCTATAAGGATATGGCAGCCATTGAGCAGGCCCGAGGCCATTTGGACCAAGCTATACAGCATCTGTCCAAGGCAAGAGACGACATGACAAACACATGCACAGCCACAACACTTACACGCACACACACACACACACACACACACACACACACACACACACACACACACACAAACAGATATATGAGGTATACTTGAGAGGTAAGGTAATCTTTCCGTGGTTGGTACATGGTGATGATGTGATGTGTCTTATTTCATGTGGGTGTTTCTGCTAGGCTCATGCCATAGCTGTGAGTCAGAGCCCAGGGGGCCCGGATGGGGCTCACATCTCTCACAGCCTGGCCCTCGTCCATTCTGGTGCAGCAGAGCCCCATCACAATGGTGAGTCTATGTCCACACACACACACACACACACACACACACACACACACACACACACACACACACACACACAGGCTGGAGATAGTAGACAAGACTAGCGCCGTAGGACGAGTTAATTGGGATTTTAATGTCCCATTGTCTTCCTATATGTAAATCCAGCCTTCAGATCATGTTTTGACAGAGCATTATGGTGCACAATAAAATGTGGAGTGTTAATTTAAAATGGACCCACAATGACTACTGTGCAGATGTAGCTTCACGGAGAACACTGCACTTGTGCTGCTATTGTAACATATATATTGTTTTGCAATTGGGGGGGTTCAGGTGGAGACGGAATCCAAAATATCATCAGATATTGACCGACGTAATGTAATGAAGAACTGTTTGCATCTCTCCCGTGTTCCAGAAGCTGCAGCTCACTACTTTGAGGAGAGTCTGAGTGCCTACAGGATCTGTGTAGGTCCACATGATGTAGCATTCCTCACTGCACAGGATGACTACTGTCATTTCCTCCTGCTCAACGGACAGCAAGAGGTCTCTCTCTTTCTCTCTCTCTCTCTCACACACACACACACACACACACACACACACACACACACACACACTGCACATGATTATATATATGTTGTGATGGTGTAGATTGCCGAAAACAAAGGATCTACAAGCTCACAAAAATAGCCTATCTTCAATGTGATGCGTTGTGAGCTTGAAGATAGTGCCACACCCTCATAGGATGAAGTATAAATCGGGCCTCTCACAGTTCTTTTGTGGCCTCTCAGGGGTTTGTGTGACTGCCTGGGAATGGATTCTGCTGCCTGGGGTTTCTTTGCAGCTAGCCCCGCTGAAGGCAGCTGCTTTTGTTCCTGAATGTACAGTATGTGTACCGTTGCAGAGATGCGTGGAGATGCAAAGGTTGTCCGTCGCGCCAAAGAGGTCTGCATTTGGTGACTTGAGTGGCGAGGTGGCGGACACCCTGCAGCTGATAGGAGGCGTGGAGATGACCCAGGGCCGGATCAAGGAAGCCCACAAGACCCTGAGGAAGGTACAGTAGTTGCGGATCGCATACAGCATACATTCATTTGTGATGATTGTTATAGCCTGTAATTGCAGGCTGACAGTAAGTAAAACATTCTGGTTGAAAACCTACGCCTGTTATATTCTAATTATGGCTATGTTATATTCACCCACACATGACATAATATTGACCTTTTTTCTTAGCCAAGATATTTGGGAGGGCCTTTCCTAAAGGACAGGAGTCAGAGGGTGTGGTTCTTTTATAACGAAATAAACCAATACGAGGTCGACAAGCCGGCATAAATATACACAAAGTGTTCATGTCATATTGAGATGAGCTATTTTCACCGTGGTCTCTGAGGCTCTGCGCCATTACAGTAGAGTAGCATGCTAATCTTGGAGAGGTGCAGAGCCACTCTCGTGGGTGTAAAATATCACACAGAATTCTCGCGTTGGATGGAGCCAAACAGATGGGCAGCTCAAGTTTGGAGGGAGAGTGGAATTCTACTAACTGCTTTCAATTAAAGGGATATGACCTCAATTAAAGTGGCCTGCCTTCTAAACAAGTGACATTCCTAAGTCTGTGTAAGTAGAAGCAGTGGTGGAAGAATACTGATTTACTTGAAAATTCCATTAAAGCAATGTAAAAAATACTGATATAATCTATGAGTCACCTGTTATGACAGTTCACCCCCCCTTTTTTGCCCTCTAAGCTCAGTTCCTCCATCCACCATACAGACTAAAATGGCCTCAGTAAAGGAGGGATTTTTACACGAGTAATGACATGCTTGGAGTTAAGGATACCAGTTGCTATGTTGCTTTGTTATTGTATCCAAGCAGATACAGTCCAAGTATCACAGGGTGCCTCAGACCCCCACCCCCCCCAATCTGTCTGCATCTCATCAGACAGCTAACCTTTCATAAGTTCCCCCTGACACAGGACAGGACGGACTGTTCATGTTTTTTTAATCACGGCAAAACGAGCTCACCCTGGAAGAATGATGTTCCATGCAGAAATCTGGGTTGGCCATGAGAATTTACAAAAACAAGTACATGGAGGTTGTCTTGGGAACAGATGTGCCCTTGCATTGGAGTATTATTAGGGGGTTCCGAAGGAAGCATCACTTGTACATACATGTCATGAAACCCAAAGACAAGAGAAAAGAGAGAACAATGTGTCACGCACAGTGCACGCACACACTTGACATTTTCCCTCAGTCATACTGTTGGAAAAAGCCTTCCATTACATCAACCTTAGTAGCAGTGAAAACATTCTTCTGGCCAAGTGGATCATTTCCAAACTGTTCCAGAATGCCCTACTCTGTGTTGCCAATGGGGAAACCTTGAACTCTCTCTTTCCCTGCTAAGTTCTCTTGACATCCCATTATTTATGACAGTGTTATCTTTGTTGTTACATGACATCATGTGTATCTGGTATGCATGTGTTCTGCAGTAACACATTGTGTTTAGCTAGTGACATCATACAGCTAAGCCATCTTTGATATATAGAACTTCATCAGTGTAGATTATTGGGTTGGTTGTAACTTGTTTGGAGTACATCCATACATACGGATGCATGCAATACCTGCAATACATGCAATGACCTAAAAGTATTAATTCGCTGACCTGGAGTAGAACCTACTCTCCAAGTGGTCAGCACTATCGTTATCTGAAACCCACCCTAGAACAGTGGTTATTTTGGGATGTTAATACAGTAGCTCTTAATCTGAGTGTCAGGAAGTGCTTTCTTTATCTTATGGCTTCTATTCCAATGACCACTCAGTTGTTGTTTACGTTTCAGTGTCTGGAGATCCAGAACATCATGTATGGCCCACAGCATAAGAAGACCAAAGCTACACAGAACACTGTCGACATGCTGGCCAGGTAAATGCACAGACATCTTAAGTTGTATACACTAGTACATCCTTTAAGATTCACACTGTTATTACAAATAAATCAGATTCACCATCATTAACTTTGCACTGAGTAATAGATTCTATTCTATTCTACATTTTGTTTGTTGTGGTATTGCCATGTGTTGTTTTTCCAGGGCACCAGGGGTTGCTGGGAGACGGCAGAAGCAAGGTAGTGGGAATACAAGGCCAGCATCCTGTGCAGCTCTACCAGCCAATGGCAAAGAGGGGAAGGTGCCATCTCTGACCCTAGAGTAGAGAAGCTGTTGACTGCAGCTACTGTACTGTAACTGTAGGTTGGGCAGCTGGGCCACCAAAATAAGACACTTTGTTGCCACAAGATGTTTAATGGCTTGGGTTGAATCAAGACAGACTTCAGTCATCTCCCTTTCATTGTGTATTCGTTTGACTCTAGTCTGCTTTCAAGACAACATGGGCAACACTGCACAGACTGACAGCTGTTGATCTTATTCTTGGCCTGTAAAACATTTTGTACATTTTGTGAAATAAGCAAGCTGGTAAGAATGACAAAACATACGTACTCAAAATAGCATTTTAATTGCTTTTAAGGTTTGCATAAGTGTCCAAATGACTTTCAATAGAAATGAGATTTATTTATCAATAAGTAGGCCTATACATCATTTTCTGCACCTTAAAGTACAATACACTAATAAAATGGCACAGTGTTCAAATCATAAATGTACTGTACTGGATTGCCTTAAAGCAAAAATGTAGCCTCAATTTAAGACTGTTCTGGTCATTTTACACAAATGATTACACATGTTTATGTACTGTACTGCATCCGCACACAACATATTTTAGCTATTATTATTAGCTATTAGTTTTACAATGTATATCATCTTAAGGATCTTGACATCATGGAATTCATATTCTGCTATATTTCTTTTAAAAAGTGTTGCAAGACAGTGCAGAGTAAAATCCTCTGTTAATTTATCTATTTGTAACTCCGACAAATTAAACCAAATGGGCTATTTGGGTACATTTTGAACACATTCTACGGCGTGCTCTGGTTAAGAAGTGAGGGATCTAGAGTTGTAAAGCAGCTTAGAGAAGACGTGCAAAGCACTAATGAGCTAAACCATACAGAACCACTTCTACAACTAGTGTACAGCACACCCTAAGAACACTCTAGTATCACTAAGCAAGCCAATCCAAATATAGCCACGCTAGTGACGACATTCTCATCTCAAAGCAGGTGAAACCTTGTGGGCCAGCAGAACATCATTATTCAAGAAAGGCAATTTCAAACAAGCTACAGGTATACTGTGCTTTAGTGAGAAACAGCTCACTCTCAATCGCATCACCAAGGCTGTACAGTACCTACTCTTAAATGGATATTTCACTTTAAATCGTCTATTCTGGCTTTGTGATGTGAACACCCAGATAGTTTTTAAGTTTCTTGATTCTGTATTTAGATATTTGATATAGATTTTAGCTGCCTCGGTCACTTCCTATACAAATTGTAATTTCAAACTCCATTTTAACCATGATAGATTCATCGAAAATGGTAAATGGTAAATGGTGCATTTATATAGCGCCTTGATCCAAAGCGCTTTACATAGATTGTGCATTACATTCACACACACATTCATACACCGATTGCGGCGGAAGCCATGTAAGGTACCAACCAGCACATCGGGAGCAATTTGGGGTTCAGTGTCTTGCCCAAGGACACTTCGACATGTAGACAGGAGGAGCCGGGATTCGAACCGCCGACCCATGGATCATTGGACGACCTGCTCTACCTCCTGAGCCACAGTCGCCCTTTTTTAATAGAAAACACCCGTCCTTGGTTCTGCTGACTGATATTGTATTACGTGAGGGCTGTGTTTTTTCTATTAAGAAAATATTTATTTTGTATATATTTTAGAAAATTTAAAAATTAAAATAAATAAATAGTAATTGAAAGAAATACAACCTCAGAAGGACAATATCAGTCACCTGAACCAAGGACGTTTTTTTTTTAATGAATCTATCATGGTTAAAATGGAGTTTGAAGTTACAATGGGTTTGTATAGGAAAAGTCAGCACAGCTAAAATAAATATAAAATATCTAAATACTAAATCAAGTAACTTAAAAACTCCGGGGTGCTCACAAAAGCCTGAGTAGACGATAAAATGACAATTTATCTTTTTTTTCCTTTTAAGTGAAATATCACTTTAATTCACTGATTTCCCCATATAACATACTTGTCCGTCATCCTACCATCAGCTTCAAACACTTGGCATCTTTCTTTGGAATTCACAATGACAGATTATATCTTATTCTTGCCCACTAAACACATATGGTGCAGTTTTAACATGTTGGCAGTGACAGTATATACGTTGATTACTTTGATCACACATTTTGAATCACCATTTAAGTTCCACAACATGCATTTGATTTATACATGAATGAATAGTACATTCAAAATAGGCTATATATTAGACGAATATTTGGATAATTGTAATTGAATTGCATGAATTTTCAGTGTTCCTTAACAAACACATTCACATCCCCCTCTATATACTTGCACAATAGCTTTTTAAATGTTTAATCACCTTCATTCATCATCATCATCATCATCATCAATCATTTCGCTTCTAAAGCAAAGCATTTTCAAGAAATATATTATTGCGTATGGAAAAAGTAAATTGCTTAGACAACAAAAACCAGCGCAATGCAGGATATACAGTATATTAATGTCATTGCACTCTGAAGTTATATCTAAGGCAAAATGAATGTTAGTTGTGGTTACAGGTTAGTACAAAAATAGAGATAGAAATAGAATATTTAAGAAACTTTGGAAACTCAACTGCAAAAGTAGTAATACAAACAAAACAACCCATCAAAAGGTTGAGCTATGAAGTTGTAATAATGTGTATTAGTGCCCTAACTGAAGCTAGCCTGTAAAAACGGAAAACATCATTTGGGTGTAGTGTTTATTATCATTGCCTGCTCTAGTTTATTATTACATTATTATACGCTAATTTTATTTATTATTATATATTATGCTACATGGCTTTATCAGCACACACTGTATGTGTGATTAAGAAAGAGTTGATTCTTCTTCTCTACTCATCTGTAGAACTATCTAGGTAAACTGTTGCGACTCTTTTCTCATGAGAGCTCTTCAGTGGAGCATCCACCATGTGAGACTGAAGCACTCGCTCAGAGCTGGCCTGAGCTTGGCCATTGTTCATGTCCATCTGAAAGGTGAAGGACTGGGCCTCTGATGGACCCAGCTGGATATGCTTCTCAGATTTTTCAGGCACTGACTCTCCTTCCAGACCCTCAGTGTGTGTAACATCCTCATGCTTGGAGATCCTCAAGCTGTACCCTCCTGCTGCACCACTCTGGAGAGCTTTTTGGAGACCTGGATTAGAAGACCGAAGAGCAGCCATAATCTGCTCTTCAGACAGTTCATCGTCATCTGATTCGAGCAGGCCAGACTCTTGCAGCGTCTCAGACACACTCAGCTCGGCGGTGATTGTCGTGGTTCCGTTGTCACTGGATTGTTGCACGTTTCTGACCGTTACGTTCTGTGAACTGTCACCGCTAACTTTCGTGAGGAAAGCCAACTCGTCCTTCAGTGAACCAGACACAGACCCTTGGATCTTCTCCAGTGCTCCCTTAAGCTGTTGCTTGGGGTTAAAAGAAGAGTCCTCTTTGAACATCTCAAGCATGGACTCCTGCACCGTTGGGGACACGTGAACCTCCTCTTCGATGATGCACTCTGGGATGCTCTCTCTGACAAACGAGTGGTCACTTGACATGTACTTGTACTCGTCAGCATCCTTGGTTTCAGTTGGAAAGCTTTCGTCTTGATAATACCTCTCATCCGACAGGTCATCCACCATGCCATAATGGCCATATGAGGTTATGCCACCAACATCCTCTTCAGGTTCAGACAGATTCTCATCTGGAGTGGAGACAAAATACTCGTCTTGGTCATGGGAAAAATACGGAGAGACATTCTCCCTAGAGCTTTCCTGAACTCTTACAAAGTTGGTCTCCGAGCTTTTCATGGCATCACCACCACTCTTTTGATTCTTAGAGTCGTGAGGGACGTTCTCTAGTTCCTCGATTTGGAACACAGCTGAAGAAGCCGGGAAGAAACCGGCCAAAGCCATCTCCTCTGCCTCATACTCCTCATCGCTTTGAGAGTCGACAGGTTCCTCTATGATTTCCACATTGACCGACTTATTCACCAGGTCCTCTGCCCCTTGCAGTCCGCTCAACAGATTCTGGATCATGTTCCCCGTTGCTGTGCCCTTGATGTCCTCCAGTGACACTTTCTTCACCCCTCTGCTGAGTAATTCTTCCAGTGCAGAGTCTGAAGAAATGTCCACCTCCTCCTCCACCTTGGACTCCAAAATGATCTGTGTCTTAGTCGTGCCGTCCTCCTGCTCAATTTTCTCCACATGGTAGGTCATCTGTGGTGACTCTCCAGAGAGGCTGAATGCAGAATCCATACCAGCAGGTTTCATCACATTCTTAATGATCTCCTGTACCATAGGAGAGTCTAGTGGCTTCTTCTCACCCAGGTCTACCTTCGGCTTTGCACTTTCTTGACCTTTGACATCACGCAAATCCTCTGGCTTGACTTTACTCTTGGCATCTGCCTCTGTATTTCTGTTGAAGCTCATCATTGGCGGCGACACCACTCTCACTTTGGGCTCAGCTGTGGGCGAGGTGATGGGTCTAAATGTATCCTTTACAACAGCTTGTGACGAGGCAGCTGTGATTTTCACAATCTTTTCCTCTGCTTCTTTCTTCTGTGGGCCTTCACCATTTCGGTTTAGGTTTTGGGCCATGGTTTTGTCCACGGCGGTGGCAGCCGAGGATGCAGCCTGAGCTTTGGTGAAAGAGACCATGTCTCTCCTGGATGCAGAGGAGCCCTGGTGGAGAGCCCTGCCTGTAACTGAGATAGGAATGATCCTAGAGGGACTCATGGTTCCAGATCGAGGCACAGGAGGTCTACTCTGATTTGAGGTGTTCTCCGAGTACCTGACATCCGTATGTTGTCTGGTGGAGGTGGAAGCCCTGGGTTGGTAAGGTTGTGAAGGCAGCTTGATATCTGGGAACACAGAATAAATGAAAATGTCACACACAGTTGCTGCTGCAATTTATGTTAACCACTTAAACCGCAGCATGCCTATCCTTGGGGGGATCATTTGCCAAAAATAGCAGGAGACCTTGTGAGCTTGTAGATCGGCTATTTTTGGCAAAGAGATTTGGTGCAAATGTAAACGTTAAGTACAGTTAACTCAGGTCCATTTGACTTAGAATAGAGGGTGTTTGTCAGCTATAAGACCTCCTCAAACGGAGCCTCTTATACAACCCACTGACAGCTCCCTGCGAGTACAGGATATCTCAGTTACAGAGGGTTTACGTGGTTAATGTTATAGTTCATTATGGAACATGACTAAATGGATATAATCAATCAAATAACTCAACATTATGATAATACTGAATATAACGATAATTCATATATTATTTTAATTACTTAAAATAGTTTCATAAAATACTCCAATAGAGGGTATGCGCGTGACATCAGTATCATACCCGGAATTTATGTGGGAACGCCTACTCAGTGTCAAAAAACTACTTTCTGGCCATGACAGCCCATACATCCAAACAGAAAGGTCCTATCTGATTGCATTAAACGACATTAAACAAAGTTAAACTCACTTTTCCACTTTATTTGCCACTCGATCCTGCCATTCACTTTATGCATGCGCATACCCTCTATAGTCTATTTGAGCAGATTATTTTGTTATACTGACCATATAGACTCTATATGGTCAGTATAACAAAATAATCTGCTCAAATTATAATTGATGAATTCCAGTACCTATTATTCTTTCTCTTTGATGCCGATTGACCCTCCTGTTTACCTCTTGCATATCCACTCTTTCACCTTCCATGAGGGCCCTGAAAAACAATACAAAAACATTTGTCAAAAGTAAATACCGGTAATTAATTGTGCATAGTTTGTTAAAGTTCTTATTTCAACGTCATTCATATTTATATTTTGATACTTAAAACCATTTTGAAAATACCTCATAAGTTGTTCACTCAGTTCACTCAGCTCTGCCATCTCAAAACACGGAACACGATAGGCTTAGAAATCAATCCATGGACCTGACCACGAAAACACGAAAACATGCCATCTGATCTGACCATAAACTAAACTTGATCAACTATCTCACCTTTCCTTGGCCACGGTTCAAGTAAAGACACAACGAGAGACAGCATAAGTCCTTCAGAAAGGAATAACCTCACTGGAGTGTGCTTCCCAAAACAACACTCCTAAACGACAGACCTAAAAATAACACCCACAATGCCCCGCTGTCTGGCCTTTGCAATGAACAGAAAATGTGCACAGGCAAGCTGGTCACATACAGTAGACCCAGATTCACAAGCAAGTGAAGCCATCCCTATGACTAAAGAAACATTCAGCCTATTCCAAATATTCAAAACAAAGGCCCAGATGTGCTACTGGAGAAAACTCCATATAGAGACAAACAAGCAGATAGTTCTTTGGCAAATATACCCCGGAAGTGATCTGGACATTAACAGACACAGAGTTCTCTAAGCCCCTCAGCTAGACAAAGTTCCACTTCAAACTTCAACAAGGATGGACAGATGAGATAATGGAATGCATAGATAACATCAGGGGTGAAGAGATCATATTAAATGAAAATATTATGTTTCTCATTGGCTTATATACTGTATATAAATAGCCATGTGAACAGTGCCTTTGTGTTAAAAATAGTCTGACAACAAGACTTCCTGATGCTATATAGGGCTGCCCATGACAACGCGACGAGCAAACCAACTTTTCTAAACACAGTGCAACTGTTTCAATTCAGCTCGGGCTTTTTTAACATTGTATCATGGTTAAAAGATAACATAAGTTGACAAATTCATGAGGAAGTATATTCATTTTATTATTATTTTTATTATTGGATGATGTATGATGATAAGAGGGCCCCTCACTTTTTTTAGGATCATTTTGCTTATGTCTGTGTGGTGAAGTGAACGGGGACTAAAGACCCATGAGGGAGGGAGGAAGGGTACAGAGTTTGTCGAGTGTTGTTTTGTGTCGAGTCCTAATTGTTAACGCAAAGCTAATTGTACCATCTCTGTTAGATGTTATGTTGTCGAGTGTGAATTGTTTTGTATCTGTATCCGGAGTCACCAGAGTGATTATATCTTCACCAGACTAGGTTGCTGAGCCAGGGTTATGTAAGTTGTGATTTGCAGCTGCCAGAATGTGAGGAAGCTGTGGGGGGAAACAGCATTTCTTTGTGGGTCTGTGTGAACACAAACTTTGGCTTGTGATTGGCTGATCACCTCATTGCGATGATTTGATTGGCTGAGCAAAGTACATATTGAAGATAAAAGTGATGGCAGAAAAGTAAAGACGTGAAAAGTGATTGCCCGGAATGACTTTTGTTGGCTGAGCACGGAATGTGTTGTATGATGATGTATGATGATGAGAGCGCCCCTCACTTTACACAAGTGTTACAGACAGACAGACACACAGACACACACACACACACACACACACACACACACACACACGGCATTATTCCTTCTAATGTGTGCAGCCATTAAACGTGCATTACAAGGGGAATTAGGTATGTTCAGACTACAAAAACAGAAAATAAAAGGTCTTACCTGTAAGCAGCCACCTCCATGCCCAAATCCATCTTGACCTGAAGGAGATGCTGGTAATCACGCACCTTGTTTGCTATGCTGTCGGCCAGCATATTCCGCTCATTCTCCAGCTCTTCAATAATCATCTAAAGAAATCCAAGAATAATTAAATTGTGACACTTTTTGTTTTATGTTTTTTTTTTGGCTTTCACCTTTATTTAATATTTTTTATAGAGGGACAAACAGTAGGCCCACGGCACACTGCCAGCCTTGGGCTACCAGCTAAGGTGCCTGGACCGCTGAGCCCAGGCCCAATTGTGACCCTTTAAGATCTTTTAAGTTACATTGATTTAATTAATCTCACATATTTCACTATTTATACAATGAATATAATTCATTGACTATAATGAAGTAGATCTCAAATTCTGCCCGAATTGGCCCGACCCGACAATTTCAGGCCGGGCCAGGCCTAAAATGTATGTGGTAGGGTCAGGCCGGGCCTCGGGCTACCATGATTTTTTTTAATATATTGCATTTTATAGTAATAAAAATAATACTGTCTGCTTGTGTATTTATCTATTATGAAGATGGTGTTGATTGGCCAATCATTCTGCCCAAACCCGACCCGGCCCGACCCAACGTTTTAGGGCAGAGTCGGGCCTAAAATGAATGCTAATTAGTCGGGCCGGACCAGTTAAGGCCCAGTTAGGGCCGGGCCTTAATTCTCAGGCCCGTTTTGAACGCTATAATGAAGTCCCCTCTTTTTTGACGACACCGAGTCTCTTTGCAGAAGATCTACAAGCCCTCAACGTCTTGCATTGCAAAGTGTTGTGTACCAGACTGAAGAAACCTGATCTTTCCTGTATTATTGTTTGTTTGTTTGCTTCGGTTTGAGCAGCAGTTTATATTGAGGCTACTATAACCTATTCCTGTATGAAGTTGGGAACATGACACCGAATTGGGTTCTGAATGGCATATTATGCTACATGAGGGCTATTTAAGGCACCCATCTCTGATTCTCTGACACCTATCATTTAAAGGCGTAGAATGTTGAAGTGGCTCAGCACTTCCTATTTTACCCCTCGGATAACATGAATCATCTGCAACAGGTAAGTCTGTGGCTGTCCCTTTAATTCCTGTTGTCCCATAGAAGGACAGTTTGCTTCACACACCTTGCTTCTTACAGATTGCCCTCAATGAGTATTAACAATGGTCTCTGCTCTGAGAAGCTTTTGACAACATTAAAGCTGGTATTCTTATAAAAGCAGAGTAGCCAGTCCAGTCTAGTCACTCACTAGCCTACTGACTGACCAGCACTGGACTCCATCTTAGAGTGGGGATTTGTCATTCCCACCACAGATAATTGGTTTACGTGTCTCGCTACCATCCAATGCAAGTTTGGAGGGGTGACATATATGCCATTTGCTGAATACGGTATATCCAATCCTTTTAGATGGGGGAGGGGGGGTTGTAATGCTGAATGCTAGATACTGTACAAAGTGTATGCATTCATTTTTATATTTATGAGTTACATTATTGACTTCAAGTTCAGACCAAACCCAGCAGTATATATCTATTGAATTGGAAGAATTAATACAATGAAAATGTATACATGTTTTACTGTGTCATGTGCTACCAGTGTATCCCACTCTGTGGGATTATATGACACATAAAAACAGAAACAGAAATCATAAATAATTCCTGTTGTTATTTCAGCCTGAGTGGAGAGTGGAGACCCAGCCTTCTTACTGTACATGTACATAGCCCTCCTCACCAGTCCTTTTCAAGAAAGATTTCATATTGGGGGGATTTCAGTTTTTCTAAGTCATCCAACCACAATCAATGCTTCATTAAAGTCTCTGTCTGATAGTCATAGAATGGACAATACAATACAGTATACAGCAATAGCCAAAGTGTGTGTGTGTGTGTGTGTGTGTGTGTGTGTGTGTGTGTGTGTGTGTGTGTGTGTGTGTGTGTGTGTGTGTGTGTGTGTGTGTGTGTGTGTGTGGAGAGAGAGAGAGAGGGGGGGGGGAGATAGCATCATAGCAATCATATAACATAATGCCTTGTTCATGATTAGGGGGGCAGAGGGCTGGCACAAATTAAATATCATCTTCAGGACCAACTTCTTGCTAATTCATTTTTAGCTGCAGCTGTATGCTTGCATCACTGCTGATTGCATTGTAGTGGGTGTGGCACTAGCTAGGCAACAGCAGAGGGAGTAGCCAGAGTCTTTGGGACAAAGGAGATTATACATAATACTGGGATAGATGTGGGATACAATTGTGGCAATAATGAAGCTGCCTCCTCAAATGTATTAATTGTTGTTTTCTGTCTTACATAATATAATAATACCGACGTCATTATTACCTGATACTGGTTGAAATCCCTGCGGAAGTTGTCCTGCATATTCACGAGTTGCTCTTCAAGGTGCATTTGGATGTTACTTTGCTGTTCCACTTCTGCGTGAAATTTGTTAAACTCGGAGGCGTGTAGCATCTTTTCCCTTTGAAGATCATTCAGGCGTGCTTGGTCGTCTCTTATTGACTGCTCCATCTCTTCTACCTTTCGTTGATACATTTCAAATGTGTCAATCCATCCTTCGGAGAGGGTCTGGGCGCATTCTTGCACATCTTCCAGGGATGTGCAAGGACCGTGATAAGTTTGAGTAACGGGCACCATCATCCGGGCATCCACCTGATTGCGAAGATGGGCAATCTGTTGCCTGTGTGCGTCCTCCAAGTGCTTGTATTCACCCTCTAGTTGGAATAAACGTTGTTCGAGTGCAACGTTATGGTTATGAGCACCTTGAAGCTCCTTCTCACAGCCTTTACGGTCGCCATCCACGCCTTTGCATGTGTCAGTCTCCATCCGGCGCAGAGACTGGATCATCTGAAACTCTCGCCATAGCTTCTCTCTCTCCATCTCGGCCCGGGACTTCTCAAACGACAACTGTCCCACCATTCCCCTCAGCTCCCGCACTTCATCCTTGTATCTGTGTTCGCGTTGCGCCGTCTTCGTTTGCCTTATTTTGTTGATTTCGGTGATCAGATGTGCATTTTCGTGCTCCAATTGCTTCGTTCTTGACAAGTACTGGGCAAGTCTGTTGTTGAGCTCCTGCAATTGATGTTTTTCGCCCTCGAAGGTTCTCCTGACTTTAAGCATTTTGTCTTGTTGCGATGAAACAAAAATTAAATACTGACGATTATAATGGAATTTGTTGTTAGAAAGGTTCTCTGACTCCTGGTGTAATTTGCGTGTGCGCAGCGCAAGCAAGCAGTGTGCTGTGAATGCAATGCAACGGTGTGATCACAGTGCCTTTGACCATAGCCTTTGACAAGTGCAGAAGGTGGGCGGGTCTTCATTATAGTCTCAAGCGATCCATTTATCTGGCAGATGTTCACAGATGCGTTCTTAAATAGCAAAAGAGCGCTCTCATGTGGACAGAAGAGATGTTGTATCGAGTGTTACACGGTAAGTGGTTACGTGTGTTTGTGTTTACTTGAAATAGCGAAACTGACCCATGGCCATGGTTGGAGGTATGAATCTATTCATAGATAAGATAGGGTAAGGTAACCAATTGAATGTAAGATGTGACTGTTGTATAGGCTACTGTCTATTATTGTTGTGGCAGTGCAGGATTTAGAGATTAATTGCATAATTAATCTAGAACTGCTGCACTCTGTCGAGTGCCTATACTTGCTTGTTGCACGCTATAGGCCCTGCCCTACTAGTGCGCAAGCGGTACTGTTGACCGCTACTGTCAAATCTCAGCTTCAGAACATTAATTACTTAATATTGACCAATACCAGAGCAGAACTCTCACCACGGGACTCGGGCAATCAATGAATACAGTTGCAACCACTATATTAAGTATTTCATACATCTTTAAGTTAAAAAAAATTACGTCATATTGTCTCGTTATTGTTAATGGCATAATGTTTGTGTTGGCACCGTTTGTTTTACATCACCATTACATCACCTAATCAACATGAATTATATTTTAAAGGTATATTCAGTGATTTTACTTAATTCAAATATCACTTATTTTTTTGTTTTGTTGTGATAATCCTCCCTACTATAGAGTGTGCTGGCCATATAAGGAGTTCCTCCCTGTCCCCAGTTAACCCCTGGGGGTCAAAAAACCTTAGGTTTCGTTTTTGACTCTCTATCCTGATTGGACGAAAGGCTGGGTCCCACAGCCAAAAACGAAACCTAAGGTTTTTTTTTTTTTTTTTTAAGATATTTTTTTGCGGCTTACGCCTTTATTGATTTTTTAAGGGATAGAAAGTAGGCTGACAGGAAACGGGAGAGAGATGGGGGGATGACATGCGGTAAAGGCCGTGTCGGGTCCGGGAGTCGAACCCGCGGCACACCGCGACTGGATCACCAGTCCGGTGCCCAGACCGTTACGCTGCGGCCTGGGCCAAAACCTAAGGTTTTTTTGAGTGAAATCACTGAATATACCTTTAATATATTAGCGCCCCTCACTTCACACGGGTGTGATTTTTTAAAATATTTGTATTGTTTTTTAAAATGTTTCACATACAATCATGAAAAAGACACACTTTACAAATATACACTTCTATATAACAAAAAATAACACCTGTGTGAAGTGAGGGGCACTCTTATCATCTTACAACATCGAGGAGGGAATTCGGTATAGCTTGCAGCTATAAATGTTACTTTATTCAATGGTCATCTAATCCATGTCTATTCACTTATAAGAATGATTAGGTGGTGTAATGATGTAAAACAAACAGTGTCAAAACAAACATTAAATTCTCTATTGTTGATGGGATTTAATGTTTGTGTTAGGGACAAAAAAAACATTAATTTATCTTCATTGTCAATGGTGTCATGGGTCATAAACAGGAAATCATCATAAAAGGAGGTAAAAATTGAAAAGATATTAAACAGTGAGGGGAAAAGGGACTCTTCACAGGGGCGAGTTTCGAATTGCAGCCATCCGTAGGTGCCCTTTGAGAGCGGTTTTGAAGGAGTCATGGGAGTCACATGTCTTAATGACTACAGTAGGGTGTTCCACATTTTGGTGGCATAGGAGCGAAATGGAGCCTTGTTTTAATACCAATAGGTGCATGCATAGTCGAAGAAACCTTGTTAGGATCTTCAAGGTGTTTTTGTTAACCAGTGAGGAGATCCTGTATGTGCATAGAAATCTTGTTCTCAAGGTTGACTTTTTTGATTACGTTAGTGGCCATTTTATCACTGTAAGGATTTGCCTTCAGGATGGAACCTAGGTAGGTAATTTCATCTTTTCGTGTTTTCGTTTAGGTTGAGACTGGCTCATGGGCTATTACATCACCATGGTACATCGGCAAGAATGTATAGACAAGGCGCAGACAAGTATGTAGGGTTGAGCAAGGAGGTGGTGAGGCTTCACAGTTATGGTTTTTACTAAAAGACAAGAGAAACATAATTATACAATTCAACAGTGCATAAATAGACAGACAATTAGGTACCTAAGAAGACATAACTAGACTCAAAGGGGGGGGGGGGGATGGGTAGGCCTACAACTACATATTAGGAATACACAAATGTGGGAAGTACAAACATTCAATATAAGTTACTACTAATACAAAAGTGACTATGTGCACTGCACATTACACACACTCGCTAGAGTTTCAGGAAAACAGATAAAGATTACATTTAACACTAAACAATAAAATGCAATATACAAATTAACATCAACAAACTGACTCACTTCAATGACACATAACAAAGGCATGAGGCTCCAGGACAGAGGGCTCTCAGATGATGGTGGTGGTGGAGCTGCTTCTGCTGCTGCTGCTGCTGCTGCTGCCGCTGCCGCTGCCGCTGCCGCTGCCGCTGCCGCTGCCGCCGCCGCCACCGCCGCCGCCAAACACTGACTGCATGGACACTGGACAGGCACGCAGGCAGTATATATAGCTGGCCATTGATTGAGGTGTGAGTGGGAGCAGGTGAGATTACTGATTGAGAGGGAGTGACAGCAAGTGAGGTGGGTGGGTCCACATGGAATAGGCCAGGGGGAGGGTTGGTGTTGATAACTAGGTTGACTCTTTTCTACACTGACCAAGAAGCCATCTGCCTTGCTGAGATTACTATTTGAACCAAAGAGAATGGATTCAGTTTTTCCCAGGTGTAAAGATAGTTTGTTATCAGCGAGCCTGCAGGTGCAAATTCTACCGAGTTCAGAGCTGAGGGCCTTTTCAACCTGTTGTTTGTTCCTGTCCGAGACCAGCAGTGCTGAGTCATCTGTGAACAGGAACAAGTTGCAGTCACAAGCTGATGTCATGTCGTTTACATATAATGGAACAGTCAAGCCCCTAGTATGCTTCCTTGTGGAACGGCACAGCTCACTTGGAGGGGGGGACAGTGTTCCGTTCACCTCCACCATCTGTTCTCAACTTCTCCCCCCTCCAGGTAGGATTGCATCCAGCTAACTGATGTCCTATCAAAACCAATTGCTTTTAGCTTGTTAACCAGCCCTGCAAGCCAAATGACGTCATGATGACGTTATGATGACGTCCTCCAGTGACTCCGGTGACGTTCAGGACTAGGCCAGATCACAGCCCATATGGGGATGATCTTTACGTCGTTTCCAGGACGTCTTCACCAGTTGAAATAATATAGCTTATTCTGGGCCAGATCTGACTAGTTATGATATGACTTAAGTGGATCTGGCCTCGATTGGACTCTCTGTGATTCATCCAGGGACTTCCGTCTTAGTCCAGCATGACCATGCCGCAGTATTTGCCAGCATCCACCTCGTGTTTGATTTGGTCGCTCAAATAGAGGAGGCATGTGTCAGTGGAGTGGGATGTTCTGAAGCCAGATTGGAATTTGTACATTAGTTTTTTTTAAGAAGTTAAAATGTAGAATACTGGACACTAAAACAAAGTTTTCACTGGTAAACAAAGACTGTCACTGGCAACTGCAAGTTCAACTCTCCAGCAGCAGAGGGCGACTCTTAAACATAGATTGGGCCAGCCTGGTGAGGGTGACGCAGTTTCCAGATAAACGAAACAAAGATGGACAGATTGGACGATCGGCAAAGAGGTATAAATGAAAGTACTAACCAACTCGCAATATTTTATTCCAATTATAAAATATAGGCTAAACATGGAATTGTAGGCTACTATACCTATTTATAGTCAGATAAATATTAGGCCTATAATCTTTAAAGTAGTGCAACGAACAGAATTTTTGATTAATGTGAGCACAACACAGGCAGCCTACATTTCACACATTAGCGCACAAGTTTAACAAAACATTGAATGTATTTTGATGTATTATATTTTTGTTTCATTCATTTAATTAGGCTATTTCATTAACACAATGTCCCCCCTTTGCTTAGTTTAACACATCAACATTTGCATTTCAATTTGCTGGCTAAACTGGAATTGACCCTCCCATGACTTTTATCAAATGTAGCTAGGCCTATATTATAAATGTATCCTATAAATATTATAGAAAGAAAAAAGTTAATAAATGAATTATGAAATTAAGGAACATGTTTTAGTTGTTGTTTTTCTGTTGTTCTGTGTTCTTTTTTCACTTTCATTGGCAACTGGCAAGTTCAACCCGTAGGGCACAGTAGGCTATACGCTACCATGCAGAATCAGCCAGATTTGATAGAAACTCAAAAACTAAGACTGCTGTTGTTGTTAATATAACCTATGACATTTTTGCTTCCCTCGTTAGCCTATATGCTTAAAAAAGAAGAAAACATCTGAGAAAAAATAAACGTGTAACATGTGCATTTTTGCTCATTATTTAGGCAATGTGACACAGTCACAGTGAGACTCAATTAACTATAGTCTAAAGTCCGAATGCTGCGGCAGTTCAGTATTCAGTGAGCTGCTACAGGGGGTAAATTGTAGACACATTTTAGAATTTAATTTCAATTCAGTAGACCTATTATCAATTAATATTGGCCTAATTAAATTAACTGCTCTTATATGCCTACAACACTGAGTAAAACGCGTCTGCAATATTATTCTGAACAAATTAATTCAAGAGTAGACCTACATCAAAATCTGCAAGAACGCCCACGCCCATTCCATCATTCCATTTATGCGCTGTCCAGAGCTAGGGTGAATCCCATTACTTGGATGGTCGCGCTGTGATTGGATATTATTGGTTCTGAATATCATGCATGATGCATTCACGGTGAATGAATGCACCCGTTACAAACGCAAAGTGGTGCAGGCATTGATGGTGATTGGTGACTGAGTGCAGATTCTGCAGAACTGCGGTGGGAATCGTGGGATGACTGGGATGGGATCCATAACGCGTATCGACAGAGTAAACAAAAACATTGAGGAGATATCATTGCCTATTGTCTGGAATGCAATGCATAGTGACAGATCTCCTATTCCTATAGCTTTTTAGCCTGTTATCTTTAGTGAAGATTACTGAAGAGAGATTGGCAAGCAACTCGTTTAATGAAACTCTAGTGTGAGCCAGAAACCTGTCGATGGCTAAAGAAGCAGTTGGCCTGACAACCAATTAACTAATCACAGTGCAGCCCACGTCCCTCCCGGCCATGGTATCTAGACGCGTCAATTCCAGTGCGCACTCTTGAATGAAACTCCGTGACGGATTTTCCTTTGGGCTTGTGTCAGCGGATTCCAGACTGTAGTGTAACATAACATACATACAGTAACAACAGCTAGTGGCCCAGTGCACAAAGTGCAACACGCATAGAAAAGAAGGTTTGAAATTAGACCTGTTCGGTTCACCTCATAGGAAAGTAGAGGGGCGCTAAAGTCTACTCTAACTCATGTTGATTAGGGTGATCACTGATCATGTAATTGGTGATGTAAAACAAACGGTGGCAAAACAACATTATAATTCTCTTTATTAAAGGACCACTTCACCACTTTTCAACCTATCTTCATATAATAGGTCCTCACTAATAATCATGATAAAATGGCACGATTTTTTTCTACTCAGTCTGTGTCTCATAGGAGGGCTGTGGGCAGTTCAGAAACCGTCTTCCAATGACATCATCATTAGGCAGATTCTTTTTTAAACAAGATTTTTTTACAAAAATGTTTAGATTTTCATCGTGAGAACGATGGCTTCCATTTTCGCATTGCAACTTTTCAGGACTAGAAAAACTGCAGTTTCTATTAGCTTGGATTCCCCATCGATGATGTCACTGGAAGACGGTTTCTGAACTTCCCACAGCCCTCCTATGAGACACAGACAGAGTAGAAAAAAATTGCACCATTTTATCATGATTATTAGTGAGGACCTATTAGGTTGAAAAGTGGTGAAGTGGTCCTTTAATGGCATTTAATGTTTGTGTTAGGGACAAGATTACATACATTTTCCCTTCATTGTCAATGGCGTTTTTAAAACAAACATTGAACTAAAAACAAATATTTATCCTGTATATACACCTCAAAAAACGAAACAAATAACACACCACACATATAGGGTATAGTGGACACAAGACATATATCAAAAACAATTACTAATTCAAAAATGCTTTTGTCTTGGAACTATAGCACAACATAGGGCGTAGGCTATAGTTGATGAAAATTATAGCAAAATACAACAGCATTAGACCTCCATTTCCACTATAAATTGCATACCATAGCCTATTATCCACGGCTACCATTTTCCAGCTCTGTGTTAAGAATTCATGTAAAGTGACTGAGGGAATACTGGATAACTCACCCCGGTGAGTCGTCTTCACTTTCTGACATGGTGGCCTGTCTGTAGCCTACTTTCCGCGGGGGCGAGTTGGGCGAGTTGGTAAAGGGAAAAGACAGCTCGCCCAAGAGACGCGGACAGCTTGCCTTAATATCTCCCGACCACAAGACATGCAGTATAAATGATTATAAGACATATTGTTAAAGGTATATTCAGTGATTTCACTCAAAAAACCTTAGGTTTCGTTTTTGCCTTGGGACCCAAACTTTCGTCCAATCAGGATAGAGAGTCAAAAACGAAACCTAAGGTTTTTTGACCCCCAGGGGTTAACTGGGGACAGGGAGGAACTCCTTATATGGTCAGCACACTCTATAGTAGAGAGGATTATCACAACAAAACAAAAAAATAAGTGATATTTGAATTAAGTGAAATCACTGAATATACCTTTAAATAAGCTGTTATTGCCTTTTGCTGTCTGAAGAATGTTCATTATATTGTTGAAATAACAGGGCCAATTCAATACTGTTATATGGATATAATATAATAATAGGGTTGAGTGAAACTAGGGGACAGAGCTATATCATGCTGTTGTATTGATTAATAATCATCTTATTCACAAACTAAACATAACTAACTGAAACTTAAAACTTTAGGCATTTGTAAGCATTACTTGAGTATACCACTCAAGTGGTTACCACCATCACGTATGCTATTGTTCAAAACAATATAGTCTCTCAAGACAGACTGTGGCCGAATATTTGATGATGGATTTCTCAGATTGGTTCAATATAGACAGCTCACAGAGGGTGATGGTGAGGGTGCTAACAGAACAAATTGCAGCTATTTACATTAATTGTTTCTATATTGTTTTTAGTAGCCTATACACACTGAAGTTTTTTCGTCTATCATTGGAACAGTGTTGTGCTTGTTTACAATGTTGTGCTTGTTTCTATATTCTTGTTTCTATATTTTTTGTACTTTGTTGATGTTGCAAAATAAACTACATTACATTTGACTGTACATTTGACTCTTGTGATATTCTTGTGAAATATTCAGTAAACTATATATATATATAAAAAAAGAGCTCACACAGGGTAATCAAATTTATGCACACACACTCTGCAAACACTCAACTCACCCCAAGACAACTCACCCCGAAAGTGAAGACAGCTCACTGGGGTGAGTTCAGTTGTCTGGACTTTCGGGGTGAGATGTCCACACTCAGAGGTGGAAAAAGGGTGAGTTGTCTTGTTACCGACTGGATTAGAATATATAAGTCAATATAGTGTTCTTTGTCAATTGAAATTGTATTGTGATATCTCAATTGAAGAAGTGATATATCCTCAACAATGCCAGATCCAATTCCTACTATAACCTCCTGGCATTAAAACGCCTCTCTGGGTTCTGATCCGCAATATTCCACGTCGGTGTAGTGCAGTCTACTAACTCCACCCCGGCTTTTCCCACAGGCTCATGGGCTACCTTGGCTTAAACCGTGTGTGTGTGTGCGTGCGTGTGTGTGTGTGTGCGTGTGAGTATGCGTGCGTGTGTGCGTGTGCGTGTGTGCGTGTGTGTGTGTGTGTGTGTGTGTGTGTGTGTGTGTGTGTGTGTGTGTGTGTGTGTGTGTGTGTGTGTGAGAGAGAGAGAGAGAGAGAGAGAGAGAGAGAGAGAGAAGCCGACTCTTGTTTACAGCAGTGATTCTACGGAGGGGAGATCGACAGCCTCACCGAAAGGCAAGTCGTAGGATTTCTGCTACTGGCGTTTTCTGGGTAAACGGATACAGAAAATGATCTCTGAACGGACTCACATATAGGACATAAATGATTCTAACTCCACCCTTTAACAGAAGCCATCTAAACTGGACTGAGGCTGGAGACCCGTTTCTCGTGCGTGGCACAAGTCTTTTTTTTCTGCTGCAAATCCGACCGACAGCTAAGATAAGAACACGCAGAGAGGGGTGAAAAAAGGGTGAATTTGGCGAAACGATTTATTCTCCTGGTGGATTTCGCTGGCTCGTCTACTGAATGGAATATCGGCTATAAAGATTTTTCATTCATTTTCTCCTTTACAGCCACCACCCTGTGGATCTGGACGTGTTTTTCTATTTGTAACCCATTTCCCACATAGCTACAAGCAAATCCACACGTAAATTATCGGGCGACATTGGAATTATCTTGGCGGTAATAATAATAACAATAAACATCCATCTGCTATTAGCAGCCCTGCTCGTACATTTTTACTGCTGTTTTCAAGAGATGGAGACTGAGGATGGGGACCATCCACTCGACCATCTATCGAGTCAAATCAGTGACTTGCATGCCCAATCAGCCGACGTCAAACTATTGTGTGTTTGGCAAAAATAACAAACTGTTTTAGTGGATTCGTTTTTTTTTTATACACATACATTCAAAGGATACAATCTAGGCAACAGCTAGCTAGCCTATTAAAAAACTGATACAAGGGCAATAGTGGTGCTATAGCCCGTGTTGGCCAAATAAGACGTTTTCTCTCCTTTTTTCTTTTTGCTGTTTTTAGTGGCTTGGGTAGACTAACTACAGAATCTTTTCCCACCTCGCCAAGTTTTTTTTTTTTTTTCTTCTGAGACTGGAATAAATAACAACAGGAATGAGATCGGAGACAACGAGGGGTAGCCCGACCTTGTTTTGGGGTCTGATGCTGTCGGTCTCCACAATGTGTGTATGGTCCGCATATGGAGAGAGTAAGTATCATGGTTATGTCGATAGTTAATAGTGTTTAATTGGCTTGCAGACATTTATAACAATAGCCTGTTTATTGGTATGCCAATGCCATGATGCAAACATTTTGTAGGCTATATCTCCCAGTCCCAGTCCAGATGCGTCGTTTCGCCGGCATGCATTCTCGTGTCTGGATTATCTGTAGGTAATCAGCATTCAGCAGCATTGCCATAATAATTCATTCGTGCGTATTTGTTCAAACATATGGTTAATAATTATTTGATATGTGCGTGGGTTCTGTTCAAACGATAAGCCCATACCGACGTATGGGCTCGTCCCCTTATTGCTTGTTGCTTCAAATAAATAGACCTATCAAATAAAACAGTCATCACTACGTGAGTTAGACTATTAACCAAGGTGGGATTGTGTTGTTATTTAGAATATATTATATGATAACTCAATAAAGGCATATATGGGTATTGTTTATTCACGTTGTAATAGCGAAGAGGTACCGGCCACATGTCGCCCAAATCTTCAGCATTGAAGTAGCTGATGAATCCATGGACCACTGGTGAAGGTTACTACGGCCATGTGGCCATTTTGCATTTCGTAGTGAACATGCAGGGAACAAGATCTTTTTTAAAGTCCACGATTATTCCCACATATTGCAACGATGGTTTGACATTTAACTTGATTCCCATAAATAATTGAAACAACATAGTCTAACGAACCGAAATGACCTAGTAGTCCTATGGCTATATGGATAATCAAAAATGAAGCAGCATTCAGGTGAATGGCGAATAGCTATCGTTTTGGTTACTTAATATAAGGTAGATCATTCATGTTCAATATATATATTTTTTTTAACGTTTAAACATTTTTCTGGGAACAATATTCCCTATATTGAAATAGTAGCCTAGGCCTATAGCCCATCTGCATTACACATGTTACAGGCTGGGTGATGATGTAAATGACACTTCTGTTATTTCCTGAATGTAAACCACGTTTCAAGCGATTAATGTATTCATTATAACCATGTAACATGCGTTTGACTATTTCCCCACGCCATTTTTTTAAATGTGTTTTCAAAGCTTTCAAGTTTTGAGTGCCCTGTGCCTCAGCTGCCATTCACATGACCTAACTTTTCCAACCTAAATATACCCTAATAATCTAGGGTTATAGATTACTGGTTAGCTTGCTTCTTGTTTTAGTCACTGGTGATCTTTATATTTAGACATAACAGCACATTGAACGAATGTAGTATTATTAAGCTGCTTAGTGGAATCTCCAAGACTAAAGACCATGTGCCGGTCTGAAAGCTCTGACAAGCACTGAGTCATGTCTTGAAAAATCACTGTGCCAACACAAACTGGATCAAATGTGTGGTTTGGTAAAGCCTTATTCATCATCTACGAGAAACATAGTAGTCTATGTTAATTGATGTGAGAATTAAGGTTTATAAATCAGGTTACAAGTTACAACCATGACAATATCTGGCCTACACACATTTTATATATTTATATTAAATTAAATATAAATCTTATGTATACTAGAAAGTATTTATTGTAAAATAGTCAAATAGCCTAAGTGACATTTTGTTTTCCCCAAATGGATTAGTTTACTTTACACCAAAACACCCATCATCACTTGACTGCTAATCAATAATCCAGGAAGACAGACATGCATGCATCGGAAACTGCATGGTGCAGCTTCACTACTTGAACTCACAGGTTATGGTGTGTGCTGCTTGTTTGTGGAATAGTTGTGTCATTTATATGTGAATGTGATAATGTGCATGTGTGTGCGTACATGACATTAATGTTTGTATGCTTTGAGGCGATGTGAGACGGTGAAGATAGCTTGACATGGGAAAGAGGCGTGTGACTGACCTCTATTTGCATTCCAATAGAAGAGAAACTTCATTCAGGCCTATTGGCCAGTAGCTGGACCAGAAACACAGGGCGGGAGGGGGTAGTCTTTTCACTGCACACCACTGGGCCACAGAGACTCAACACCATCACATCCACACCGCTTGGGGGGGTTGGGGTGCAAAGATGTTACTGTTGAACTTTGGGGTGCCCTGGTAATTCCCCATCAGGCCATTCAGAACAAAGAGTTCAAAGACAAAGCAACTGTGCAGAATATCAAAGCATTGTTCAATTTCCCCCACTCTTTAATTTTTTTTTAAATTCAGTCTGATGTTCACTTCTCTGGACTACAAGATCAGATTTTCCAGGTTTTATCATCGCTTGCAAATGCAGATAGATGGAAACTAATAGTTGTCCTAGGCACAAAGAGAGCTGCATTAGGGGCTGAATACTTTTTGCTCTGTGCGTTTTAATAATCTGTCCACACCAATAAAATTTAATTAAGCTCCCTTTTAACTCTCACCACAGTAAACTTTCCATGCCATGACTTCCAAGTATACAGCAAACAAGTCTCCATGATTCAGAGAGAGAGAGAGAGAGAGAGAGAGAGAGAGAGAGAGTGTGCAACTGAGACTCTGTGTTTGGAAATAGAATGTACAGAAATACACTTGCAAGGGAAACAGACATGGTTTTGTTGATTGGAAGAGTAGAGAGTTTGTGAACTGTTTTATTGGCTTTTGCTGTTCACACGGGCGGTCTCTTGACGGCCTGGTGGCACAGGCTGGTGGCTTTCTCCAGTTGAAGTTCAGCCCTCCACCTACCAGCTGGCACATGCTCCTGTGGGCCACCGTAGGTCAGTGTCGGCCTCCGTTGACTCGGTGGTTCGATATGTCCATGAGGGAAGATTCAGAATATAATGCATAGCTGGAATCTACCTGTAGAAAAAGGTATGGCTCTACGTAATTCTGTGCTGTTTGAAAGTAACACACACACTGATGTGTCACCACCAGAGACATTGATCGGCCAAGGGGTTGTATGAGGCATCTTCGGCCTGTCCTTTTCTGTGAGGACACACGGAATGTGTTTCTGTTTGTTTATTTATGAGAGGATGCACCCGCTCTTGAAAACCTGAATGGCAGTGAGAGAGCGTGCTCACTGCTCACCATGCTTACAGCTAACTTTGCGTTTGACAGACAGACACCCCTTCTACTTTTGCCGCGGGGTATAGAATGTTACGGTACAGCACTCCTTGTGACGGGGCAAGTGACTCAGATGTAAACGCAACCTCGCTCACTCTCTCCAAGGCACGTCGCTCCATCTTGTGACTAAGGTTATCTCCCCCCCCCCTCACTGGCTAGTGGTGTTGCCGGAATGCACACCCGGCCAGGAGATGTATGGCGTAACTTGGTGTGTGTGTGTGTGTGTGTGTGTGTGAGGGTGTGTGTGTGTGTGTGTGTGTGTGTGTGTGTGTGTGTGTGTGTGTGTGTGTGTGTTTGAGCACTGTGTGCATCTCTCTGCGTACTGCAGCAGTGAGACAGCCTGAGCCACTGGCATACGCCTGCGTGGAGATATGAAAGTGTGTCACTGGGATAGTTTGTGAGAATGCAGTCAAAATGTCCTATGGCTCCTCCAGGCTGCCAGCTGAGGTTTACAATACTTAATTAAACACTTTATTTCAAGTAGCCTATCACTGTCTGTCTCTGGCAAACGGCACACACTTCATCATCATGGAGTATTGTACAATTTGCGATGATTACAAATGTTAGTCCTTCTAATGGATGGCACTCACTGTATCAATGGAGCAGCTATTAATCAGAAATGGAATGTGGACCTATCACGTACTGAGGACGATGGGTGTCATCATCAATTAAAAACATGTAGACAAATGTCTCATCATACCAGGGATTGCAGAAATTTGCAATGCGCAGCTAGCACTGGAATATGATCAGAGAGTGCAAGGCGCCCAAACATATGACACTAAATGATCATAAAAAAAGATGGCAGGTATGTGTGTGGACGTCATCTACCCTGGCCTCCAACCACAAGTACCCCCACCACCACCACCACCACCACCAGAAAGACTGTGTGTGTGTGTGTGTGTGTGTGTGTGTGTGTGTGTGTGTGTGTGTGTGTGTGTGTGTGTGTGTGTGTGTGTGTGTGTGTGCATGAGAGAGAGAGAGAGAGATGGATAGAGAGAGAGAGAGTTGTCATGGCGGGGAGTGTAGTGTTACTGTTTGGAGTGTGATATCTGAGCCAGCGTGTTTGAAGTGAGGTCCACTGAGGGGAAGTTGTCCACCAGATCGCTGGTCAGATGACTTCCAGTATGCAGGGGATTAGGGCCAGTTGAGGTGGCAGGTGTGAGGGAACAAACATGACTGGCCAGTGACTGCTGTATAACTAGTGCCAGCTGTCATTTGAAATGATTGTTTTTCAATACCATATTCAGATACTTACGAATTGTACAGCGGTTGTAATGTGATCCCCATTACTTTCCAATGCTCATCTCTGTTGCATGAAGATTACGCCATTCACTGTTGTGACAGGGTAAAGCTGTTGTGATAGAGTAAAGCTGTTATCTAAGCATTATCAGATCTTTCATGAATTCTGTTCATGCTGTAAGTAAGCAAACTAGTACATTTTGCTTCTCTTAATTAAATAGATCACTATCAGCACACAATAATCAGTATAATGCACCAACAGCCAGGTGTCCCTTGTCATTCATTAGACACAGCTTTTACATGTCGTTAGGAGATGGACATCAAATCTCTTAAACATCTGACATTTGAGCAGGCTCTATCATGTGAGATGTAGCGAGAGACATTTGAGCAAAACAAAGCACATGTATACTTCCTGCAGCACCTTTGATGTGAGGAGGAGGAGAGAGGATGCTAATGCATTTGGATGGAGGGGAACTCGAGCACTGGTTTAGCCTGTGACCCAAAAAAGAGATTAGAAGATGTTTGCCCCCGGACCCAAACTAGTGAAAATAGGAGATCTACAAGCTCACAACGTGGCGCAAAGTGACGTGTTGTGATCGGCTATTTTCACTACTTCTTAAACATTTGTTTTTTAATTTATGGAATTTCTTTCATTGATTTCTTTATGAAATTACTGAAAAAAATGTTTTTAATTCATGATGTTTTCTTTTGCTGTTTTGGGAATGTTTTTTGAAAATATTTTGAAATGTTAATTATTAAAAACAAAATGTACGAAACCAAAAATAAATGGACCCATAAAAATGTGTCCACGACCCACAAATGGGTCCCGAGTCCGACCCACTGTTTGGGAAACACGGAGCCAGAGGGTTCTCAAATCCAATAAGGTTGAGCCGTGGCGTTGCACTTCCATCACATCAAAGTTCTGAAGCGGTAGCTGGCTTCCTTTCTCTAACGACCTTCCTGGGGTGGCCAGCTGGATAACCGGAAAATGATACAATTATGTCCTTTCCCAGAGTGCTCTCAATGTGGGCCCTGATAAACAGCTCTAAAATGTGTGTCAAATCACAGACATTTAAGCATGTGATAAGAAATATAGGCTATGTTTTTAATAGCCTATTCTTTTCAAAATTTCTAACATTATGTTATGTAAGATTATGTGAAAATGGCATATCAAGCCTATCAAGCTTTTTTTGCCATGCAAAACCATCATATGGCTAAGTATACAATTGTGCTTAAAGCTGCACAATGTAACATTTCTCTTCTACCCTGGACTTGAACCCGGGTCTCCTGCACAATTGAATTGAATCTTGACCTTCAGGTCAAAATTTGTGTCAAACAAGAAACAGGATCGTGTCAAAGGTCATGTCTCACCTAGACACAGGATCTAAATCAATAGAAGAGTATTGGGAGACAAAATACAACCACCCCTATCGTATCGTATAGTTCTAAATCTATTGTATTAACATACTCAAAACAAAAAAACAAGGGACATAGTGCCTCTTTAAGTGGTTAGCGGTATCATTTACCGGTAGCTAAGATGTGGTCATCGTCCCTAATATAATTCGCCACGCGTTATTACTAGGTGGATCAGCTCTTTTGACCCGGTGGGTTCACGTTTAATGGCGTGCCATACACATTTTGAGGAATACTATGTATAGTATGCGTGTGTGTGGTTGTGTGACGTGATGACATTCGCGCAGAGTGCCATGGCAATAAGCTTTATCAATCATAAACATGAGCCCAATGGATCCCGTTACGCTATGGAGATATGTCTGTTTACTCAGTCAGCAGTGCAGCAGTGTGAAGAAGAGCAAAGAGGGAGGGTCTGGGGGGAAAGGGTCAGCGGGAGAGACACACATCTATGTATGAGTGAGTGAGTGCCCTATAGCAGTGGTTTTCAACCAGTGGTCCTTGAGGGGGTTCCAGGTGGTCCCCAGTTACATTTAAATCATAGAGGGTTGGTAACCGAATGGACCCTTATGGATCTTTTACTCTCAAGAGTTAAATTAAAATTATTGTTAAACATCTGCATTACTTAATTTACAAGAAGTCTGCAAAATTAGAGAATTGTTATTTTGAGCAACGTTTGCCTGCTATCTCTCCTATGGATGGTACCACATCAATACAGAATGGAATTGTGGACAAACTCTTATCCAACGACAACAACATATTCTAAGTTTTGGGTCTCAGAGCTTAAATCTCATCAAATGGTGGTCCGTTCCGTGGCTCAAATGACGAAGAAATTATGGGCCTTGACATGAAAACTGTTGAAAACCACTGCCCTATAGCACCTCACCATGAACTATCATAATGTTAGTGTACACAGTCAAATCTTCAGCGGTAATTTAGACATTCGTAAAAACCTCATTGTTCATTCATCCATTTGTAACTCAACGAGTGTGCAAATGTAACCACATTTGCACCCTTATGGGCCCATTTCATTACATTTGTAAACTCTCTTGAGTTAAATGGACACTGAGGATTTTGCTATCTTGAACCTTATTGAAGCATTCACTGCCCTCATGACAAATGGATCTAATGGCGAGCTGGACAGATGCCTGGCGGCTTAGCTTGAGGCAGCAGCCTACTCAATCCTTTTGCAAGTAAATGATTGGAATTCCTGGTACTTAACATGGCTAATGAGTAGAAGAAGGGAATCACAAAGAGGTGTAGCGGTTTCCTTCCTTTCTTAACTTAGCTTCTTGACTCAGGTACGTATTTAAAGACGTCGACGCTAGGTGGCGTTATATCCCAGGGGTACGTATATATACGTACCCCAACGTATACTCCGTCTATATAATGGTTGAGGCCTACGGAAGCTTTTAACATTGGTCCGGTTCCTATAGCAACGCCCCACCGTTCCAACTATGGGATTAAAAAACTATTCACAATGCAAAGCAGTTGAAAGGAGGATTTTCAAAGCTCCATTATTCTGACTCCAGGATCGCTGTCCTTGGTGGATCTGTTGCCATCCACATTTTGTATTTACAGTAATTTGTACCGCGACGCTGCCGCCATGTAAAAGCTTCTGACGAAAGGTAAACAGTGTGTGCTTGTTCCAATGTGTAGCGAGTGTATGTAGCGAGTGTGTGTGGGGGGGAGGGAGCAAACTCCAACACACTGTCTGGCACACACACTCCACGAACCTCTACCCCAATATTTCCGGCCTGTTATAGCGCCATCATGAGGCCAACTTTAGCAAAAAAACATTTCTGAAAATTATGCAAATCGGTATACACTATCTCTGTAGTCACATGTTCAACACAGATCGGTTTGATTTTTCATATAATACTCCTACACATTTTGTCCAAACATCACAAATGCTATTACCCTGGTGGAGATCTGTGGGCACCTTTTCTAGTTTCTTTTGCATAGGAAAGTCACAGATAGCTACGCTTGGCTAACCGTGCATCACTAGACTTTCCACCTCGGAGGAAGGCCTGGTCCGTGTTCCTAAATCGCCCATGTAATCCGGTCTAGGAGTGGTTTAGACCGGATGATAAAAATAATGAAAAATAAAATAAAATTTGTTTTGGTACCGCCCCCCCCCCCCCCCCACCCTATACCAAATTAACTATTCCAAGAAAGTAATTGAAGAAACTTGTCGGATTCATATCACAATCACATCAAGGCTTTATTGGGTATAGGCCCTAAAATTATGATTCAAGAATTATTTTAGGTAATTCTGATTCCGGTTTGGGGGTTCCGGCCTGATGACTACAAACCAAACCATATACATTATACAACATGGCGTAAGTATCATCCGCTCCCGACCGGATCATGAAGCCGAAATGGTATGCCTCCCAGGCTAAAGCTTGGCAGAAACCACCACAGTATATCCCCCCATTCTCTGGCCAGACGCCCCCTTGATTTTATTAATGCCTCCATCAGGAAGTGAGGCCTAGAGTTTCTCTTTACTAACAAACAAATTAGTCTTTGTACTTGAGTGGCTCCACCCTCTCTCTCTCTGTCTCTCTCTCTGACCGCATGGGAGGAGGAGCTGGGGAAAATTCTCAATGAAACAAAGAGGACATGCAGCTTGATGGCTCTCAAGTGGAGCCCAGGGGCATTGGAGTCC
>NC_139700.1:18316509-18474009 GCF_964188405.1 Protomyctophum parallelum | reverse complement strand
TGAACCCAGCAAAAGAAAGGAATTTAGGAGCCTTGGCAGTCGACAGAGTTCTCCTGCTCTCAACCCTGAGAGACTTTTAAAATCTTTTTTGCATTTGATAATCTGTTGACTCCAGAGACCAACTCGATATGACTGCTGCTCCCTCGCAGCACTCTGAACTGAGAGTGTGACCTCTGTGATATATCACGATTTCCTGAATCTCTGTGTTACGAGCGCACAAGAAACTGCATTAATTAAAAGTATACTGTTTGCGGAGGAATCTGCATGAGCCAGATACACCAGCTATAAGGCAACACATCTGGAATTGAACTGTCTCAACGTTGGAACACTTTGAATCTGGAAGGGTAAAGAAAATAAATCACACTCGTTTGAAGTGAGGGGCGCTCTATTCATCATACTGTACATCATCATACATCATCACATTTCCGGCCAATCACTTTTGGCATCCTCACGTTTCTGTCCTCACTTTTTATCTTCACTTTTTTAAGCCCTCATCACTATGGGGTACACACAGACACACACAGCTGGGCATAGGAAAAAACGAACTTCCACGTGCGACCCGGCAGATTATTTGTTTGTACAATTGGAGTTCAAATAATGGAGTATATAATATAGTATCATTTGTCCTGTACTGTGGATTGTTTTGCTGGCTAGCGAGACAAATTTGTCTCACTGAGGAATTGTAGGCAAGGAGATACAAATAAATGGTGTAACAAACGCGCTTCTCAACCTTCATCTGAGCTTTTTGTGTATTGACTTTTTTTTGCCATACGTAATCTCAGACAGCAGCTGGTTGTTGGCGTTGACGAGATGAGGAGTGTTTTGTGGAGCGACTGAATTGTGTAAAGGTCCTTTTAGACGGGCATGGTTTCATGCAGACGTTGTGGCCTGGATTAACGACAGGTCTGCTTATGAGGGTCTGGTTCAACGACAGGTCTTCTCCAGGTCTGCTCATGAGGGTCTGGTTCAACGACAGGTCTGCTCCAGGTCTGCTCATGAGGGTCTGGTTCAACGACAGGTCTGCTCCAGGTCTGCTCATGAGGGTCTGGTTCAACGACAGGTCTGCTCCAGGTCTGCTCATGAGGGTCTGGTTCAACGACAGGTCTGCTCCAGGTCTGCTCATGAGGGTCTGGTTCAACGACAGGTCTGCTCCAGGTCTGCTCATGAGGGTCTGGTTCAACGACAGGTCTGCTCCAGGTCTGCTCATGAGGGGCGCGACAATGCGAGCTCAACAGAATGCAGTTCTGGTCAGTCTCGAAACAAGCACACGTGCGACAATTTCACGGGCCGCGCCCACGTCAATACGCTTGTGTTGTCGCCCCTCGACTTCTCCACGCATGCAGAAAAAAATAACGCATGTATGAATGTGCGCGCCGTACAGGAGCCGCCATGTCGTTATCGATACATTATGTACAGCTGCTATACACACGTTGCATTGGAATTGGATGGAAATAAGTCTGCCCCTTTAAGTGAGTATATAAGGTAGACATTCCTGCTGGCTTAGTCACTGCAGTTGTGAGGGGATAGAGAGGGGAAAATACACAGTGTACAGCTGTGTGTGCAGACACTTCATGCCGGGACATACGGAGACCGTTTGTATGGAATGAATATAGGAGTGAGATTGTTGACAGCAGTGATGATATAAATGTGGGCATTGGGGGGTGTGTGTGTGTGTGTGTGTGTGTGTGTGTGTGTGCGTGCGTGCGTGCGTGCGTGCGTGCGTGCGTGCGTGCGTGCGTGCGTGCGTGCGTGCGTGCGTGCGTGCGTGCGTGCGTGTCGGAGCATCATCTGTCTCTACGGCTGTCAGAGCCAAGGTGGGATCTCTCTTGTTTGTCATTTAGATTATTTTTATGTGTTGTTGAACCGACAACACAATCGCTCGTGGCGTTTCAATATGGAAAGGCTTTTCTCTGAGGTTTATCAAAGGGGCTGTGGTGGTGACTGAGGGGACAGGATGCACGCAGGCTTTGGAGAGCTCGGTGGTTTCCGTGGGGGAGAGAATGGGGGGGGGGGGGGGGGTATGGTACAGTGACTCAATGCCCATGCATCCTTCTCTTAGAAGGCTTGGGGGACGCTCTGCCAAGCACCCGGTCGCTGTGCCCAACGGTGGAGAGATGCCACTCACTCACGTGTTGATCAGGCCCATTGGCTCACATGCCGTACGCCTTCCCACCACAAGCCCCACCATCACCGCACTAAACGGCGGCCTAATCAGATCCATCATGCGCTGCCCCGCAGCCTCCCTCTCTCTCTCATTCCGTGGGTCACCACAGCTCCTTGGGAGCAGGAGCAAATCAGTCTGGGAAAGAGAGAGAGAGAGAGAGAACAACAGAGAAAACAACGTGGCTAGTGCTGCTGTGCTAGCTTAGCTTACCGCCATGTCAAAGCCTCGCTGCACGCCCAGGTTTGGCTAACTCCTCCTTGGCTTAAAGAGCGGAAGAGTGTCGTCGCCGACACACATTACAGGGGAAGGTGTCCGTAACCCGGGATCATTCTTGGGGGGTGGGGGCGGGATGTAATCAACATACAGAGATGCAGTCGTCCCATTCAGTTAACCCCAGCCTTGCTGCCGGCGTGGTGGTGTGTGCGTGCTTGCTTGCTAGCGTGCCCCTGTCTACATTATTTCCCCGGAGGACTGCATGCAAGACTATCGATTCTCTGTGTGGAGCTACTCCACGCGGTGCCATTGAAAATAAATAAATTAGAGAAGGCAGGCACAGAGCTCCCTTCATGGCAGCCTTGTGCGTGAAGACACCCACTCCCACACCCCCCCCCCATGCCCCCACACCACTCTCTCTCTCTGTCTTTGTTTTCTCAGACGCTTATGTCTTTTTAAAGAGCGGTAGGGGGCATGCAAACTGACAGGCCGTAAATAGGGTTCTGTGTGAGCTAGAGAGAGAGAGAGAGAGAGAGAGAGAGAGACATGGAGAAGATGGCTAGAGGACACACTAAGGATTCCCCCCTGCACCTCACTAAGAAAGGTTTTATCTGCAGAAACCATTGATCAGCCACAACCCTTCAGTCTGCTGTTCTTATAATATGACTGCATAACAAAGTGGTACTAATGACAGTGGCATCCATTTCATTGTCCAACTTCTCAGATATCCGTTTGCATACGAGTGAGTTAATCACCACCACCAACACATTGCTACACAGCACGTATAGATATCAAACGTTATCGGGGGTCTGCATTCCTGGGTGCTGCAGTATAGTTCCTAGTGCGCACGCACGCACGCACGCACGCACGCACGCACGCACGCACGCACGCACGCACGCACGCACGCACGCACGCACACACACACACACACACACACACACACACACACACACACACACACACACACACACACACACACACACACACACACACACACACACACACACACACACACACACACACACAAACACACACACACACACACACACACACACACACACACACACACACACACACACACACACACACACACTCACTCTCTACTTTGGGTTCCCTCTGCTGGGCCTCTGCCACATTTTCTCCCATCTAGGTCACATTCATAAATGTCATTCTTGAGGACGTTTCGCAGGAGATCTTATACGTCTGCCCATAATAGAGGCCTTCTTCATTGAACTACCTCAGAACCTGAGCTCTCTCCGAGCGAGGGGAGGGTGTCTTGTTTGCTTACAAATTGTTTTTCTGCTCAATTGGTTTTATTTGTTGCCTTTAGACATTTCGCGCGAGTGGCAAGCGTGATTGGTCAGAATGAAATTCTGCGTATAATACCTCGCGCTCTGATTTGTTTTGAGTTCCTCCCAAAAGCTAAATTGTAACATATCTTTTCCTTCACACTGCGTGAGCAGCGGAGTGCAGCGAGACTCCTTTAAAAAGCCCCACGTGTCGACTGCTATTGCTATGGTTTTAAGCGTCGACAGCCGTGTCTTTTCTTGGCGTAATTTCAATTTGATTGTGGAGTTAGACAAGTTCATTCATGATGATATGCTTCTACAGTGTGTTATTGTCCGTGTATGAACAGCAGGGCCTATTGTCCATTGATAGCTGACCCTGAGAGTTTATCCGACTCCTGTCCTCCTCTGAGGCTACAAAGGACTCCTCTCAAAGTGTTGACAGATTGGCCCCTTTTCCAAGGTTTCCTCTCATAGCCTTGAGTGACCAAAATAGGACCTGTGTCAAGTTTTCTTGCCTCCTAAGAGACATTTGTACACTCTCAGGGTTACATTAACTTTGATTGTAAAATATACACTGGGGTCCCAGAGATAGAAATGCCATTAAATAGGGGACCGTATAGCCTAATTCATGTCAAACTGGGGGCCCTTGAAATGGAAAAATGGTTGAAAATCACTGGTATAGAGCCGGAAAAATCTTCTCTTATGGGGGTCATTGGCATATATTTTCAAATGGGGGTCCGCAGGCTAATGAGTATCATTTTGGGGGTTGACATGAAAGAGTTTAGGAACCACTGGTGTATAGCAGGAGTGTAGAGCTCTAGCCATCTTGATGATGTCTCTTTGAGCCACTCAGTTCCTCCAGTCCGTGGTGATACGGCTGCCTCCATCCATGCTGCCTTCTGGCTGTGCAGCACGGAAGCTGTGACTCATCCTTTGCTCCCGACGACGCTCATTCATAAATCTGTATGAATACTATGACTTCCTCTCGCAGGCAGTGGGGCCCCTCGGGCTGCATGGCTCTGGCCTAGGCTCCGCTCAGCGCCTGCCCGTGGCTCTGGGCTAGGCTACGCTCAGCGCCTGCCCGTGGCTCTGGGCTAGGCTCCGCTCAGCGCCTGCCCGTGGCTCTGGCCTAGGCTCCGCTCAGCGCCTGCCCGTGGCACTGGCCTAGGCTCCGCTCAGCGCCTGCCCGTGGCTCTGGGCTAGGCTCCGCTCAGCGCCTGCCCGTGGCTCTGGGCTAGGCTCCGCTCAGCGCCTGCCCGTGGCTCTGGGCTAGGCTCCGCTCAGCGCCTGCCCGTGGCTCTGGGCTAGGCTCCGCTCAGCGCCTGCCCGTGGCTCTGGGCTAGGCTCCGCTCAGCGCCTGCCCGTGGCTCTGTGCTAGGCTCCGCTCAGTTCCGGTCGTCATTTCCAGTTAAACGGAACATCAACATCCGCTATCTTTCTGCACTGTGTTACACAGTCATCTGTCCGCAATGCTATGCGATCATTGTTTATTTTAATATCTGAGTCAAATTAAGCTCTAATCAAGCCACGAATATCGTATTTTACGCAGCTATGTACATAAAGACTGCACGCGCAAGGATTTTGGCCGGTTTTAGGTGGAGGACATCGGCCGTTAGCCAAACATACTAAAAGTTGCTACATAATTTAAAACAAAGCCCCCGATTATACGGAATAAAACAATTACGTCAACGGTAGTGGGGGATTTTTTGATTAATTACGTCAATTGCGTCAAGGGTAATAAGAGGGTTACGTAAATTTTTTGTTGTTTTGTTTATCTTACAAGCTGATGACTTTCCACTCCGCTTATAGAAAGAAATATTGTACTATTGACTACATTTCTATGAAGGGACTCATGGGACAAAGATATTATAGGCCTATTACGAATGAAAGAAATAGCTACCGTATATTATTATACGCTGTTGAATGAAAACATTTAGAGAAAATGTGCGGGAAAGTTTTGGTCCCTGTTTTATAAATAACTAAAATAGCTGATCAAAAAGCTGTGCTGTGAGTCTGCAGATCGACATTTGGTTTATTATTATCACATTTTAAATTCTTTGACTAGTTTCCCCCATGATGATAGGCCCAAAATAGGGAAGCCTGGGTGAATGTGCTGTACAGTGTGACGTTGCCTGTACAGTGCAGACCTGTCCAAGCTGTTGGGGCAGGCTTGGCATGCTCTCGTGTAAAGCTCTCAAATTGCAAATGTATTCGAATGTTAGACAAAAACAAAGAAATGTCCTGCTGAGGTGATTTATAGGTGCATATATAATAATAAGTCAGAGGAGAAAACACAGCGTCCTTACTTGGGCTGTGGACGTTTGTCAGGTTTACTGTGGTCGCAGAAACACCCCCTTCCCCCGCCCGGTGTTGTTTGTGTGCATGTGTGTGCGTGCGTACGAGTGTTTGTGTGGATGTGGTCATGGTAGTAATGATGGTGAGTGGGTTGTGTGTGTGTGTGTGCGCGCGTACGAGTGTTTGTGTGGATGTGGTGGGTGGGGTGGGGGCTATCTCCTGTCTGCATCTTGCTCTCCTCTCCACACATGGCTGAAATGTGTGTGTGAGATTGTTTCTTTGAAGGCAGATCCTCTTCCTCGGGGCATGTCAGAGTGTGTGCGTGCGTGCGTGCGTGCATTTGCACACAGGCTGAAATGAGAGAAATGATCGTCATTATCATTGTACACTAAAGCAACGCTCAACATGAGTCATGGGCTAATGGTTGTGTGTGTGTTTGCGTGTGTGCGTGCGTGTGTGCGTGCGTGCGTGTGCTCGCATGCGCACTCTCGTGCACTGGATGCTTTTATATATCAATAAAAAGAGATATCAAGCAGGCCACATAGTGCAATAGCAGTGTTTTTATAGCTCGTGCACGCTGAGGAGATGAAAGGGCGTCATAAAATTACAAAGGAAATCTTACGGCGTTACTCAGCTAATTGCAATGCCTCTGATAACCACACATACTTCCCCTTGTAACCCGTTTTCCCCCCGAATGTCGCCCGTCCGTCCGTCCTCCAGCGTGAGGATCTAATGGTTACCTCGGCTCCAAAACCGCATTAATCTTCACTTACTTCATCCGCCGTTGACCATTATCTTCGACGATAGCACAGCCTGCATGTATGGCTGTCTAATGATGACAGTGTCTGGCATCGGTCTGCTGTCTGTATGTCTGTCAGTACAGGAAAGAATGACCTTGACCCCTGTCCTGTCCGGGGCCTCCCCCACCCCTCTCTCTCTCTCTGTCTGTCTAACTTGTTTGGGTGCGATCCCCCAGGGAACTGGTGCAGTTGTCATCACCCAGCCTAATGGGCACAGGTGGCCTGGGGAGGGGGGGGGGGGGGGTGTTGGGACTCCTCTGCACTCCTCCAGCCCTCTTTGGCCCGGGCTGTCTCCTTGGCAGAGCGGGTGGCTGCTTGGCAGGCCTCGGCAGCGGCGAGCCCCACTCCAGCAGCACGCCCCTGTCGTTGCCACCAGTTGCCTGCTTTGTTAGCGTTGGGGGTGGTCCCCGTGCCGCCTCCGCCGCTGACATATATGGCCCTGGATGGGCTCAGCGAGACGGGTCGCCTCCTTCTCCTGCAGGGAGAATGTGATTTAAGTAAAGTGGAGGCGCGCCGACACGCCGCTACTGGCTTTTTAAAGGTGGAGTTTAGTGTTATTGCTCGTCCCGTCGGAAGAGAAAGAGAGATGTCCTCATAAGTGGCATCGACGCTCACAATGATTGGTGTGTGTGCGTGCGTGCGTGCGTGCATGCGTGTGTGTGTGTCTGCGTGTGTGCGTGCGTGCGTGCGTGCATGCGAGTGTTGTGTGTGTGGGAGGAGGAGCAGGCCTGATGGTGTGTCTTCAAGTCTTAGGATGAGAGAGAGTATACATACTGATACAGCTATGCTCCCATGCAGCTGTAAGTATACTATTTGAGATAATCGTCAATCGTTTTCCATGTTACAACTTTTCCCAAAATAGCAAGAAATAGCTGATCTACAAGCTTACAACACGTGATGTGTTTTACGCTTGTGTGTATGTGTGTGTGTGTGTGTGTGTATGTGACTGTGTGTGTGTGTGTGTGTGTGTGTGTGTGTGTGTGTGTGTTTGTCACAAGGCCACGTCATCACCTGCTGCTGTCCTCATTCATCCCCTGCGCAAACTGGCTTTTTGGACACTGAGTCTGGACACTGATTCTCAATCTTGACGGTCTTAAGTGCACTGTGTGTGTGTGTGTGTGTGTGTTAGGGCTGCACAATATATCGTTATCGTATCGTTATCGAGGTATGAACATGCACAATATCAGTATCGCAAAAAGGCAACGGTATCGCGATATAGATATATCGTCGACATATCGATATATTGTCTATATCGACAATATATCGTCCACTTCTAAAGCCAGCCCTCTATTTTAGCCTGTGCCCCTCGGAAAATAAACCATCACTCGTTTGTCCCTCTGTCCTGTTGTAGCCTGGCTCCAGCCCTGCATCACTAGCCACGCCCATTAAGAAAATATGTTCTGGCGATTCAGGTCTGGAGTCTCTCCCGATGACGGTGTCAGCTAGGGCTGCACGATATATCGTCATCGTATCGATATCGAGATATCTGCCATATATATCGTGATATGAATTTTTGTCCATATCGTGCAGCCCTAGTGTGTGTGTGTGTGTGTGTGTGTGTGTGTGTGTGTGCGTGTGTGTGTGTGTGTGCGTGGGTGTGTGTGTGTGTGTGTGCGTGGGTGTGTGTGTGTGTGTGTGTGTGTGTGTGAGTGTGTGTGCGCACGAGTGCGTGAGTGCGTGCGCGTGTCTGTGTTGTGTCTGTCTACTCTAAATCTCTTTCTCGTGCGTGCACGTGGTGCATTAGCGGTCCTTTCATCTGCTCCGTCCTCTTGTGGCTGATGAGAGAGCACGTTAGTTGATAAGCATCCAGGAGACCTTTCTTTGAAGTCCCCAGTCTGGGTCCACCCCGTCCCCAGCCCCCCTTCTCCTATTACTACTGCGTCAGCTCTGGAGACGGGGGGCTATATACCTACCTTGGCTTGTTTGCACTTTGAGTTGCCTCTCTCTCTCTCTCTCTCTCTCTCTCTCTCTCTCTGTCTGTCTGTCTGGTAAACATGACAGGCACTATAGCTCACAGACAGCCTGCATGTCGTAGAACACCGCCCATTCTTCATTCATCTTTTATTAGGTTACGTTACTCACCCACACGTATTCGACACGGCCGGCCTCCTTAATATGTCCGTCTCTGCTGCAGCTCGTGAGTGGAGAAATTAGTTTAAATGAATTCTCGCGACATGGTGGGGGGGGCCTCCATCTTTGTCTCCACCAGGCCGAAGGCATGGGGGGCGAGTATGTTTTGCACTACGTCCGTCCGTGTGTCCGTCCGTGTGTGTGTCCGTGAGCAGCTAATCTCCGGCACCGGTAACCCGGTCGATGCCAAATTTTGCACACACACTCCCTGGATGCCAACAATGAACCTCTGCCCCAAAATTTCCAGAACGGCCTGTTATAGCGCCACCAGGAGGCCGCTTTGTGCAAAACAAGTTTTTGCACAGTACATTTTGCACACACACTCCCTAGATGCCAACGATGGTACAAATTGGTACAGAGTCTCTCTAGAGCCATTCAACGAAACGGCTCTTTCAGATTTCTCAGACTCCATCCTGATTGGTTAAGATTGGCTTCCAAAGTTCACAGGAGTGCTCAGTTTCAAACAAAATGCTGCAAATCATGAACACATCGCGTGATTTCCGTGAAATTGTGCACGCACATTCCCACTAGGCCGAGGAAGAAATGCCACATGAACAATTTCAACTCAGCCTCAAGGTGGCGCTATAACTGGCCGAAAAGTGTTTTTACCTCTAACTGCACGGATCTGTGGATAATTTACTTTTGTTGCCCTTTTATCCAACCACCAGATGAAGGCAAGCTGCAATGTCCTACATTCCTATCCTGGTGGAGACCTGTGCCCAGAAGGGCACTTTTTCTAGTTTCACTGTGTTTTGACAAGTGTATTTATGTGCAACTATACAAATTAGGCTTAAACATGCTGAGCAAGACCTACACTGTAGAGTGTATCATCTTTTGGGGGCGGAAGTAGCAGGATTTTGGCGGAAGTACCGCTCAAGGAAATTATGTTGACGCTTTACAAATCTGTTTACATTCTTCGTGAATGAAACAAGTGTTGTGATTGGTCGAAAAATATAACGTATCCAGAGGAAATACATCTGACGGATGTTCCGGACCGACACTTCCGCCGATAGACTATCTGTCTTAGGTTGTGACCAGGCTTTTCTCTCTGTCTTAGGTTGTGACCAGGCTTTTCTCTCTGTCTTAGGTTGTGACCAGGCTTTTCTCTCTGCCTTAGGTTGTGACCAGGCTTTTCTCTCTGTCTTAGGTTGTGACCAGGTTTTTCTCTCTGCCTTAGGTTGTGACCAGGCTTCTCTCTCTGCCTTAGGTTGTGACCAGGCTTTTCTCTCTGTCTTAGGTTGTGACCAGGCTTTTCTCTCTGACTGAGGGCCGATTCATACTCCTATTTTAGAGCCGAATAAAAGTCGGTTCGGCTCTGTAGAGCCTACAATTTGACGTAATTTGAGGTTCGGGGGGGGGGGGGGGGGGGGGGGCGGGTACCGTCCTAAAGTCGGCTCTTCGGTGCTACTGAAAATTTCTGACGAGCCGAAATCATTTCGGCACTACAGCTCCGAAACAGCGGTAAAATAGGAGTATGAATCGGCCCTTAGGTTGTAACCAGGCTTTTCTCTCTGACTTAGGTTGTGACCAGTATACTGTATGCCTTTATACTTGATAGGCATCAAATAAACTATCTCATGTTGTTGTCAGGAATGAGTTACGGAGTAGGACTCAAAAGCAGGCAACCAGATGCAGAGTAGATTAACTTCAAAGTGTTTATTTGACTAGAAATCAGGGGTATTCCAAAAGGTAAAACATAGGCAACATCAGACACAAAACTCACTCGATAAAGGTCTACAGACCAACAAGGACACACTGCAAACAAAGGGCTTAAATAGACAGTGGTAACAGGACACAGGTGAACTCAAAATACAATCAAACACAGGATAGGCTAACAGGCAAACAGAACACAGGTGACTAGGATACAATAATCAGGTAGGTAAGACAGAACACCAACAAGAGGAGGCAGGAAAGCACAGAACAATACTACAAAACAAGGCACAACCAAAACAACAACAGAGTAACAGTAAACCGTTTCAAACACCACAAGGCCAAATACAGAACAGAATAAGTCCAAAACCTAATTAGGATTTAGGACTGTCATAAGTGTTCAAAGGCAACACACATGACAAGCGCTTTCTTTAACATTCAAGGCATTACATTCAAGGTATTACAGAACATGAACTAAACACAAAATGGTCATGTCATAATAAGAGTTCAGAGTTTGGAGCCATAGTCACGGCTCAAATACAGGCAGAGGAGTGGGGCGTGACAGTTGTATGCATAAAATTTACAGTCTAGTTTGCCCAATTATCCACTTTAAAAAATAAAACTACTAAGCCCATAACTTGTGTATTGATGGAACTTTGGGAACTCTATACTCCTCATCAAAGGTCATTTCAGTTATATATTAATATAACATTCATACATTTGTTCATTTATTTGATGCATATCAAGTATGAAGGCATAAAGGATACTATCCCATGTTTTACTAGAGCCTGTATAGTTTGTCTTAACCCATTTTTGGCGGGAACCCCTTTTGGTGTTTTAAACATTATGTTATAATTTAGCTATAGAAAAATAGCAGCTCTACAAGCTCATAGTGCGCCACCGAGTGGCGCGCTACGAGCTTGTAGGTCTGCTATTTTCGGCAGTGGAAGGAGTGACGGCAGTGGCTCAGGGTTAGAGTGGCCGGTAGAACAGCCAGATGGGAACCGTGAGGTTACCTGCAATCTGATCGTGAACCCCTAATTGGTGCCTTGCATGGTTTCCTCTGCCATCGGTGTATGAATGTGTGTGTGAATGGGTGAATGTAATGTATAATCTATATAAAATAATAATGAATTTAAAAAAAAAGATCGTCTTCCGGGGAAAAACGCGAGGCCATGGCACCACCGTGTCACTATAGCTCTCCCAGGCCTTCAGACACTGTTCCTTCCCACATGTTTTTTTTGTTTCCACTTCAGACTCCCAAGTCAGACATGCACTAACTTGTAAAAAAGGACTTGTTTTTGCATTCCACCCACCCTTCCTGCATGATATATGGTTTACCTTCTTGCTGCTTTGTTTTCTCCCCCCCTCTCCCCTTCTACTCCTCCTCCTCCTGTGGGTGTTGTTGTGATGACATGGATGCTTCTGTTTCTAAGGAAAGCCTCCCCGCCCCAGTGGCCTCACCCTGCTCCCGTTCTCCACTGTCTGCTCAGTTGACGGCAGAGAGACTGATGCTATATGTGTTTATTATCATCTGTTTATACTTGTCTCTGTGGTGGTGTGTGGGCACACATATCTGGGGATCATGTAGATTATTGGCTGAGATGCGTTGCCTGGTGGCGTATACAGAGGACAAGAAGTAGTATGACCTGCTGGATTTGCATATAGCATGGCATGGCCAGACTGATATCACTGTGTAGATATTAGTCTGGGATTTATTTATTCCCAAGGGGCAGTTACGAACAGTCTCACTTTGAATAATGGGCTCTGATTGGTCACCCACAACTCTGGGGTGAGAGAAATGTAATTCAAACTGAGCAGTGCCAGACCAATCTCCCCAGGGGTAATGTGTTTCTCCCTGTGTCAGATTTGTGTGGTTAGCATTTGCAGTCAAGATCGTGGGAGACAATCTTAAGCACAAAGCAGTTGAGCGTGGGGAAGATATGGGTAAAAGGCCCAATCGAGGCCCAAGGTGAAAAGGCCCAATCAAAATGACAGTGATATAGTGACATCACAATATCACCCATTCCCCTAACCTAACCCCTCCCCCTTTGTCATACAACAACAGCCTGTGGGTGCGGCTTCAGTTCATGTGGATCACCACCCATCACCACATAAAAACATAATTTTAACGCTTTCTGTACACCTTTTTGAAAATAATCTTTCTCATAGTATAATATAGTATGTTTTATGGGGGGGGGGGGGGGGGGGAATCACGGCACATTTAAAGGAAAATTCCTCTGTCTAAAACAATTCCACCGTTTATTTATCACCAATACGTGTTGATTTAACTCTGAGAATGTTCAAATTTGGAGTTACAAATGGATGAATTAACTGTGTATTTTACTGTGAAATTAAAACCTTTGATATCTCTTCCTGGCTTCTATTGGATTTCTTTCTCCCTGTTGGATTGTGGATCATTGCGAAGAAGCCTCTTTGTCTTTTATTTTTAGGGTTTGACAACCTAAAGCTGACAGTTAAAAGTTGTTGTTTTATCTCATTAATATCTTTCTTCTATTAAACTGCTTCGCAGCCGTGCTGGAAATATCATGACCTGACATCACACTGTCTATGTTTGGCTAGATGCGGGAAGAAATACAGCATCAAAAAACAAAACAACACCAACAACACCATGCTATATTGTCATTATCTGTTTTCAATCAGCGTTAAAGAGTTCCAGGGTGGACTTTTCCTTAAAGGCTGCACTTGGTGATCACTTTATTTTGTATGCGGTTTACTAGCTTACATTTTTGTTGTTGTTGTTGTTGTTGTTGCTCTGTTTCATGCATTGTGTAACTTTTGTCTTTTCTAGTTTGTGTTTTCCTTTTTTCGAACACTGCAGCGAATCAAGATTTGGATTGCAGTTTGTGTATAGCTCAAGTTTGAATACTTAACTCTATAAATAATGTCAGTTCTTTGCCCTCAGATAGGACACCCTTTTGTCTGCAGCAAAGTTTCAGAAGAGCCTGAGATTAACTCTCCACGCCGAGTGCATGCATGTGTTTAAACAAATATGCCCTTAAACGTCCAAGCCCAACTCCAGATGTGTGTGTGTGTTCTGGACATGCATGGCATGGGACCAGGCCTGGGAGGCGGGACTATACTATAGGGAGGGGTGTGTGTGTGTGTGTGTGTTTCTGTGTGCACGAGTGCTTATGTGTTCATGTATGCCTGTTTGTATATGTCTTTCTCTGTGTGTGTGTGTGTGTGTGTGTGTGTGTGTGTGTGTGTGTGCGCGCGCGTGTGTGTGTGTGTGTGTGTGTGTGTGTGTGTGTGTGTGTGTGTGAGGGTGTGTGTGTGTGTGTGTGTGTGTGTGTGTGTGTGTATGGATGCGCTCACTCAGACACACAGTGGCCTTTGTTCAGAGGGGTTGTTGTAAGCATTGTTAAACACGTGTGTGTTTTTTCACTCTGCACATGCGGGTCATTCATCCGCATCGTAGAATGCCGTTTCCTCTGGCTCAAATGTATGCGTGCGTGTGTGTGTGTGTGTGGAGGATTTCCACAACCCCACCCCCCACCTTCCTTTCGCTCCACGGCATTTTTCAAATGAGTGGGTAATTTTGTTTACGCCAGAGTCATTAAGTGAACGTGATTAGCTTGCCAGCCAGCCAGCCAGCCAGTGGCCCCCGTCATCGCGGAGACCGGCGGCATTGTCCTGCACAAATAATAGACAATTGTAGTCAATGATCGTCGTAAATAAGTACGTAAATGGAACAACTGTCCTACACCTCACTCTCACGTACGCACGCACAGTAGATCTCGGTCTCGAGTGCGGGTCGTGGTGGTAGATGTCATGTCAATCTTCCCTGTACTATAAAATTGCGACCGAAAGAATAACAACCTGCAGGGACAGCTTTGTGGAAAAAGGGCCACCCAACATCTGAATGCTCTGAATTGCTCTGTGTGGAGTTATCACATGCCTGCACACATGCCTGCACACACACACACACACACACACACACACACACACACACACACACACACACACACACACACACACACACACACACACACACACACACACACACACTCAGGTGGCCTATAGTATCAGACAGCACAACTGTGTTGGTGGGCCGGGGTCTTCAGATACAGTATGTGTCTCTCTTATCTGCGTGGCAGCAGCAGGGTGAAAGTTGATGGGAGATGATATGGTGACAGTTTGGGTAGACAGAGGGCTTAGCCTGAGGCTGAGCAGAGAGAGAGAGAGAGAGAGAGAGAGGACACATCACATCCCAGCCTGACATTGTCACTGTGTGACCGTGGGAGAGTGTCCTGGCCTTTGAGCCCGAGCAGCACAGTATCACGTTCAGGCTAATCAGGCTAACTTAAAAGGGAGCGCAAAGGTTCCAGGAGCCATGCTGAGCTTTAGCCCAACGGTTGCGGCACTCCAAAGGCCCCACGATGGATTCCAGAACTCAGAGATGTGTGGAGGTGTCCCTGAGCAAGACACTGCAACTCGAACCGACCTGTGTACTTAACTTTCTCTCTCAGCTTTCTACTGAAACAACCAAATGTCCCCTCGGAGATGACTAAAACCTTTTTATCTTGTTTACAAATTGTAGTCATTGTAATATTTTTTCCCTGATGTGTTTTACTACATTTTACTACATTAAGTTGATGTATAGCCTTCTTCCTTCACTGGTTACAGTAAATCTTGGCAGTGATTGGGGGCTCTCTATCAATCTGTCTCGAGTCTGGCCAAGGCGAGAGAGTTCCCATGTTGTTGCTGCTCATCTCCGCAGTCCTCACTGAAAGCTTATTCCGCCACCGATAGACTTCTCTCTCTAACCCTAACCCAGCGTCCCCCCGTCCCCCCCCCTTCCACCTCTCACACTATTCGTGTATATTTGAAAGAAACTGGAAGAGAGAGACCAAGATAGAGACCGGCAGAGAGAGAGAGAGAGAAATGAGAAAAAGAGAGAGACTGAGAGAGACGTCATTTAATCACAGAGGCGCAGACAGGGCTGTGAATAGCGGCATTAGTGTTGGAGAATCCATAACTCATGGTGAAGTATAGCGATGAGCGGCATGGCTTCAATGGGAGCGCTTCTTCGTTTGCGTCACTATGGATTAGGCCCTAATACACACAACACAGTTCACTATTAAGCCCTGATCATTAGGGCTTAATAGTGAACTGTGTTGTGTCTGGCTGGCAGACACAACACTTCTTGTTGTGTCCATTCTTGTTATATGTTTGGAATTGGGTCTTGGGGAAACAAGACAACCAAATGTATCCGGAACCATTGGGAACCCCGGCTGGCCTGTCATCATTATCATCACCTTTATTTATTCTCAGAAATACAGTTGAGGGAAAGCCCTCATTTTCAATGTAGCCGAGGTTACAATTCACAAATACATCGACACAACATTATGAATCAGGATACATTTACAAAGGAATGCAGAACAACCAGTAAAATAAATCAATTGAAGCAGGAGCAATCACGGTGACAAATGTTCTGGAGCATTCCTTTGAACTGACCGAAGGATGGCAGGGAGCTCAGTTTTAAGGAATTTTGAAGTCCATTCCACGAGGTTGGGCCATTGACAGAAAAAAGCTGTCTTGCCCAACTGTCTGAGCCTGAGGAACCTTGAGCCTGTAGCAGATACTACGAGGACCAGTCTGAATATCAAGCCACTGGGGGAGGCTGTCTGTCTGGCTTGCACGGCGGGCAAATGGAGGAATTGTTGGATGTTTTACTGGAATCCAGCCCACTCCTTGGTGTGTAATAGTTGTTGCAGACATGGTATTATTAGCTTGCTGTCCCCCCGGAGGCCTCCCGGCCATAAAAAAGACTTAGCTAGTACCTCACACTGGGGGGTGAGAGAGAGAGAGCCTAGGCATTATATGAAGTCGCCAGTGTTGGAATGCTCTTGAAGTCTTTTTTGTTTTTGCTTCACACCTTGACTGACTGAGGCTTTTAATTAAGCGAAAAAACCTAAGGTGTGGTGGCGTAATTGCGTGAGCATGTTGGTCCTCGAGTGAAGGAAATTAATTCCAGGAACCGAGGGACGCTTTTTGAGACCATGACGTTTTCCTATCACTGCCTCACTGTCCAGGATTAATACCTGCTGCTGAGCCTCCCTGGCATTGTTGACTTTCTATAGTGCATTTTTCACACGTGGAATTGCTTTTTTTAATCAGATATTTTCTATTTCCATTTGGGTGTACTGTATTGTACTAGCTGTCCTACTGTTTCCTTTTTGCACATGGGTTTGCTCAAAGCAAAGTGAGACTGTCCAGCTAATTAAAAAATATATTTATTTATTTTTGTACGGTAAGAGAACCGTGGTGGTCAAGGTAGCAGAAGTAGTATCAGTGGTGGAAAATCTGTTGCTATTCTGGGTTCTGAGGCTAGCATTCACTAGGATCATAACACTAGTGACATACAACAATCTGACAAGGAACTGACAAAACAGGGGAGTATATAAAGACGCAGGGTTAACAGGACACAGGTGCAACTGAAAGACAATCAACACAGGGATAGGCTACAAGACTAACAGGACACAGGTGGAGCAGAGCAGCAATAATAAAATGGCAAGATCTGTGTCCGTGCGTGTGTATGTGTGTGTGTGTGTGTGTGTGTGTGTGTGTGTGTGTGTGTGTGTGTGTGTGTGTGTGTGTGTGTGTGTGTGTGTGTGTGTGTGTGTGTGTGTGTGTGTGTGTGTGTGCGCGTGCGTGCGTGCGTGCGTGTACGCCAGCACGTACAGTAACTGCAGAATAAGAGATGTGTGTCTTGACAAGAGATAGAGGAGAAAAAGCATCTCTGCATCTTTGTTGTGCTGCCTGTAATTGCAGCGGAGGCATTGTGCTGGGAAGTCTCTCTCTCTCTCTCTCTCTCTCTCTCTCTCTCTCTCTCTCTCTCTCTGAGCGCATGCGTGGGCGTGAGTGAGTGTTTGCGAGTTGGTATAAGTGAGTTCTCTATCTTTCTTTATTCTCTTCTGTTCTATATGTTTTTTGTTTTTGATTAATTGTTGTGTTTTTTCTAACGGTTGTTTAAGTGTAGCGGGGCTCACAACCAGGGCGCTATGCCCGTGGTTAGTGGCCATGAAGATTTTGAGAATCTGACACGCCGACATGCTATTAAAGTTGTCACTACGGCTGGCGTGTCAGCCGAAGAGGTTAGTTATGCTGTTGGAGAGGTGGTAGGATTTCAAAGTGTGAAATCAGCTTCTCGCATGAACGGTGGTATTGTTATCTTCCTGGACGGTGTGGATAAAGTTGAAAAAGTTGTCGAAAATGGGATTGTTGTCCGTGACACATTCACACCTGTTCTTCCGCTGATTAGTCCAGCTAATAAGATAATCATTTCAAATGCTCCTCCGTTCCTTAAGAATGAGGATTTGGCAAAAGAGTTGTCACGTTATGGGTTTTTTTAACTGGTTTCCCCAGTTAAAATGGTTTTATTGGGGTGTAAATCGGCGCTGTTAAAAAAAAATTGTCTGTCACCGAAGGCAGGTCTATATGGTAAATGGTAAATGGTGCATTTATATAGCGCCTTTATCCAAGGCGCTTTACAGAGATTGTGCATTACATTCACCCATTCATACACCGATGGCAGCGGAAACCATGCAAGGCACCAACTAGCACATCGGGAGCAATTAGGGGTTCAGTGTCTTGCTCAAGGACACTTCGACAGTAACTCTGGGGGAGCCCGGGTTCGAACTGGCAACCTTACGGTTACCATCCAGGCACTCTACCCCTGAGCCACCGCCGCCCCATATATATGGTTTTGAAGGAAAGCGATTTGAACTTGACGTTCAGTTTCAAAGTCGGCGGCTTTAATTATACTGTGTTTGCCACTTCTGATAACATGAAATGCTTTGGTTGTGGAGTGGAGGGGCATTTAATTCGTTCTTGCCGAGCCTCCTCTGCCGCGCCACCGGCCCCGGTGGCTGCTGCTGAGAGCAGTGGAGAGGGTGGCGCTGGCCCGTCTGGAACAAAAGACGCACAGAGCGCACCGGCACCGCAGCCTGAGTCTAACCCGTTGCGCAACAGGTTACGGAGACAGAAAATGAAACGGAGGCAGTTGCGCAAGGCCCGAGTTCTGTGCAGGGGGATCAGAACGAGCAAAATGATCGAGAGGAAATTGGGGATAAAGGGTGCAAAAGCAAAGTCCAGCGGGGTGTTACAGAAAAGCAAATTGACAAAGAAAAATGGGAATAAAGAGATTAACAAGCAGAGTCAGGCTGACGATGTGGTTAAAGAGGTGCTAACAGGTGAAAGTGTGTCTGCTGAAAAAAGCAGCGCAGGTTCATCAAACACACCAGTAGGCCAGTCAGGGGGAAAAAAGAAGTCTGCAGCTGCAGCAGTTGTTCAAAACATGGTTTTTGGCCAAATGTCTGTGGTTTCTGAGAAAGAAGACATTTTTGAGGATATGTGTTTAGCTAGTAAGCCCAACAAAAGGAAACTTAATGAGAAAGAACAAACTGGTAACTAGAAAAAGTGCCCTTCTGGGCACAAGTCTCCACCAGGTTATCCACAGATCCGTGCAGTTAGAGGTAAAAACACTTTTTGGCCAGTTATAGCGCCACCTTGAGGCTGAGTTGAAATTGTTCATGTGGCATTTTGTCCTCGGCCTAGTGGGAATGTGGGTGCACAATTTGACGGAAATCACGCGATGTGTTCATGATTTGCAGCATTTTGTTTGAAACTGAGCACTCCTGTGAACTTTGGAAGCCAATCTTAACCAATCAGGATGGAGTCTGAGAAATCTGAAAGACCCGTTTCGTTGAATGGCTCTAGAGAGACTGTGTACCAATTTGCGTGATGTTTGGACAAAATCTGTAGGTGTACTGTGCAAAAACTTGTTTTGCACAAAGCGGCCTCCTGGTGGCGCTATAACAGGCTGTTGTGGAAAGTTTGGGGCAGAGGTTCATCGTTGGCATCCAGGGAGTGTGTGTGCAAAATATGGCATCGACCGGGTTAACGGTGGCCGAGATTAGCCGTTCACAGACACACGGACGGACGGACACACACACACACGGACGGACGGACACACGGACGGACGGAGTGCAAAACATACTCTCCCCACATGCCTTCGGCCTGGTGGAGACAATAAAGGTAAAAATTTGAAAGCAATGGAAAATATGTCAGCATCAGATGATGATGAATGTGAGTGGTCTCCTTCACAAGAAGAGGCTTTGTCTCCCTCACAGGAAGCCCAAATTGAGTTTTATCCTATTGATAAAATTTCTAAATTTCTGTCGGACACGAAAGGGCTTAGGGGGGTAAAAATGTAAGATTTTTTGAAGGTTTTGTCAGGTCTGTAGCACTGCTAGTCAAGCAAGATGGGGCTTTCACTGACCAAGATATTTGGAGGCTTAAGAAAATGGTTACAAAAGTTAAAAAGGCAACTATGGAGGATGATGATGATTAAGTTGAGTTTGTTTTTCCACACATTTGTATGTGTGTTTTCTGTACTGTCAATTTTTTTCTTTTTGATGGGGGACTTTAAAATTGGTTCTTTAAACATTAATGGTGCAAGAAGTGATGCAAAAAGAGCTTCTCTTTATAAACCGATAGAGTTAAAAAGAATGGATGTAACGTTTATTCAAGAAACGCACAGTGATGTTATAAATTAAAATGATTGGAAAAAAGAGTGGCCTGGAGAGGTTATTCTAAGTCATAAAGTGTCTAACAGTGGTGGGGTTGGGGTGCTCTTTTCAAAGGGCTTTAGTCCCTATTCTTTTGAGGTGGAAGAAGTAATGTGTGGATATATTTTAAAAGTGAAAGTTCAATATGAAAACGTGACAATGAATTTTATTAATGTTTATGCTCCAGTTTTGGCCATTGAAAGAATGACATTTTTGGATATTTTGTGTAATACCATTCAAAACTGCAGTGACGATTTTTTGTTTTTGGCTGCCTGGTGATTTTAATTGCACAGAATTGGAGGCAAATGACAGAAATCACTTAGAGCCTCATCCTGCTTCTTCTGTTAGACTTAGGCGTATAATAGAGACTCATGAGTTGAAAGATGTGTGGAGGGGTTTTCATAGAAATGCTAAGCAGTACACATGGAGTCATACCAAAGAAAACGTTTTGTCTTTGGCTAGGCTTGATCGTTTTGATTGTTTTAAACAACATTTTGGTATTTTTAAAGATTGCAGAATTGTTTCTGTTGGTTTTTCTGATCATTGTCTTGTTCACTGCTCATGTTACATACAGAATATTAAGGTGCAAAGTGCGTATTGGCATTTTAATAAGAGTCTTTTTCATGACAAATCTTTCGCAGAGGCTTTAGAACTTCTGTGGGTCTCACATAGGCAGAATAAATCTAATTATTCCTCATTGCAACAATGGTGGGATATTGGTAAGACCCAGATTAAACATTTTTGTCAGCAGTATACTCGCAATGTTACTAGACATATTACCAGGTCTCTTCAAGACCTAGAGATTGAAGTGGTAGAGCTACAGAATTTGGTAGATTCTACAGGAAACCAAGAGCAAAGTGAAGCTCTGAAATCTTAAAAGGCTGCGTTAGCCAACCTGCTGGGCCTCACAGCACAGGGAGCTCTGGTCCGGTCCAGGTTCATGAATGCATCTCACATGGACGCCCCCTCGCAGTTCTTCTTTGGTTTGGAGCGGAAGAATGGTCAGAAAAAGATCATTCACTCACTGCGAGCGGACAATGGTTCTACAATCACGGGTACTCCTGAGATTCGGAGGTATGCCACCTCCTTCTACAAAGAACTGTTTAAAGAGGAGTTTGTGGAGGATGCTGAGCTCGCTGACTCGTTTCATGATGGACTTCCTCAGGTGAACAAGCGCGATAACGCAGTGTTGAACAGAGAACTGTCTGCATGTGAATGAACTGTACACGGCTCTCATGAGCCTGGGAAACGGCAAAGCACCAGGCATTGATGGACTGCCTGTTGATTTCTACAAGTCGTTTTGGGAAGTGATTGGTGAAGATATGCTGGAGGTGTTTCGAGACAGTTTGAGCAAAGGACTGTTGCCACTGAGCTGCAGGAGGGCAGTTATCACCCTTCTGCCAAAAAAGGGAGACCTGTCTCTCTGCTGTGTGGGGACTACAAGATTCTCTCTAAGGCTCTGGCCTCCAGACTCAGAGAGGTGGTGAGTGAGGTCATTCATGTTGATCAGACTTAAGGCTCATACATAGTCTGGATTTACGGTGGTGGGGTGACCACCGAACTACAACATGACGTCACGAGCCGCGGTGAAGAGCAAACCACCGCCACCGCTCCAGCCCTTCTCTCTGTTTTTACTCACCACCGCTCAACGTTATTTCAGCTCCGGTGGTCAGCTCACCACCGGAGCGGTGGTCACCTTACCACCGAAAATCCAGACTATGAATAGGCCTTTACTGTGTGCCTGGCAGGTTAATAAGTGACAACATCACTTTAATTAGGCATGTTTTGGACGTCTCTACTGTAGCTCATTTGGCTTGGATACTGGTCTTATTTCCATAGATCAAATGAAGGCTTTTGACAGAGTCGAACGAGGGTACCTGTGGCAGACCCTAGGTGCCTTTGGGTTCAGCTCTGGATTTATTGCTAAGATCAAGGTATTGTATAGTGACATTGCGAGTATACTTAAAGTTAATGGTGGCTTGGCTGCGCCTTTTGATGTAAAACGGGGGATAAGACAAGGATGCTCACTCTCAGGAATGTTGTACTCTCTCCGCATAGAGCCACTGCTTCATAAATTAGGAGAGAACTTTCAGGTGTTCTTTTCCCTGGTTGCATGACAGCAGTCAAACTCTCGGCTTATGCAGATTATGTAATTGTTTTAGATATTTTTTTGCAGCTTACGCCTTTTATTGATTTTCTTTTTTTTGAAGGGACAGACAGTAGGCTGACAGGAAACGGGAGAGAGATGGGGGGATGACATGCAGTAAAGGCCGTGTCGGGTCCGGGAGTCGAACCCGCGGCACACTGCGACTGGATTACCAGTCCGGTGCCCAGACCGTTACGCTACGGCCTGGGCCCAGATTATGTAATTGTGACAGTAAATACACAAAGGGACATTGATTGTTTGGAGAAAAATATAGATTTTTCTTTTAATAAGCTCTCCTCAGCCAAAGTTAATTGGGCAAAGAGTGAGGCTGTAATGGTCGGGGATAAATTGAGAGATGATTTAAGATTACCAGAAGGGTTGATTTGGAAAAAAGGAGGTATAAAATATTTGGGTGTTTTTTTGGGTGAAGAGTCATGTTAAAAAAGAACTGGGAGAATGTTTTGGAAAAAATAGAAGGAAAGCTTAAAAAGTGGAAGTTTTGCCAAGCATGTCCTATAGAGGTAGAACACTTATAATTAATAATTTGGTGTCCTCTTCTTTGTGGCATTTGTTTGTGTGGACCCTCCGCCAAAACTGCTTTCAAAAATCCAGGTTATTTTGGTCAATTTCTTTTGGGATAAGCTGCATTGGATTCCACAAGCTGTTCTCTTCCTTCCAAAGGAGGAGGGTGGACAAGGACTCATACATCTGCCTAGTAGAGGTGCTGCTTTCCGTCTACAGTTTGTTCAGAGACTGTTGTATGGACCTGAGGATTTGGTATGGAGACCACTTGCTCATGTCACTCTTCAACATTTTAATGGACTGGGCCTGGATAATTCACTGTTTCTAGTGGATTTTAAAACAATGATTTTCAAGGATTTGCCGCTTTTCTACCGCGGAATATTCACAATCTGGAAACTGTTGGGGAAGGAGAGGCTGGAGGAAAACATCTCTTTGTTTTGGCTGTTAAAAGAACCTGTACTGCATGGAGAACGCTTGGGCACCCCCTGCTGGGCAGATTCAGCGGTTGCAGAAGTGTTTCGCAGGGCTGGGATTATAACTTTGGGATCTGTTGTGGACATTGCTGGGCCTAACTTGGATAATGCTGCTGCTCTAGCATCTGAGTTAGGAGTGAGATCTGTGAGGAATGTAAATAAGCTGCTTGATCACTGGAAACATCAACTGACTGGACATGAATGCCTATTGCTGGAACAATATAGCAAAGGTTTGGTTGGGCCTCATAATGATGATTTTTTTCCAGGTCTTGGTATCTGTCCTGATTTTGGCAACTGTGCTGGGGTTTTCTTAAATGAAGAGAGTTCTAATGTCATAGATTTGATGGAGGCAAACGGCAAAACGCTATATGAAATGATGGTAAAATGCTTAAATAAGGATAAATTGCACAATCGGGTTGTTACACCTTGGAGGGGTCATCTGCTTTTGGGGGAAGAGGTTTTTGAGTGGAGAAGTGTTTACAAGCCACCATTGACAAAAAAAGTAGCTGACTTACAGTGGAGAGTGTTACATATAGTAGCTGTCAATGCTTTTATTTCTGTCATGAATCAGGATGTAACTGATAAATGTCCTTTCTGTCCTGGCAGGGAGACAGTGTTCCACAGTTTTGTGGAGTGTAAGCGCCTGGTGCCCTTGTTCAGGTTGCTGGAGAGGCTATTCATTATGGTGGGAGAAGTTTTCTCCTTACAAATATTTATTTTGGGTTTTAAATACAGAATGGCTACAAAACAAAAGTCTCAACTCATGAATTTTATTCTGGGACAAGCAAAGATGGCTATCTATGTTAGTAGAAAAAGAAAAATTGACGACTCAGTGGATTTATTGTTTAAAAGGATGGTGAAAGCGAGAATCATGATTGATTTTAATTTTTATAAATCATAATGGATGAGCAACTTATTTTCTCTTTGGAAATTATGTTATTTTTTTAAATACTTGTTGGAATGTGTTTTTATTTTTGTGAGACTTGTTGATTGATGAGAGTTTTGTTAAAATAAAGATTTTGTTAAAAGTCAAAGTCTCTCTCTCTCTCTCTCTCTCTCTCTCTCTCTCTCTCTCTCTCTCTCTCTCTCTCTCATGTTTTTTGGTAAACTAGCTTGACACACCCATTCCAGGAATCTCTAGTGGTTTTTACTGACTTTAACTTTCTCGTGTAATTACTTCCCCCCCCCTTTGACTGGGGCCAAATTAGGGTTATCATAAGCAGATTCATTATAGCAATAGGCCACTGAGGGGATGGTTGGCTGTGTGGCATCTATACTGTACCTAACAGAGCGCAGTGGAGGAGGTCTTTCTTTTCTGTTCCGTTTTGAGGTTCTCTCCCTCCCTCTCTTTCTCTCTCTCTCTCTGTCTCTCTTTCTCTTTCTCTCTCTCTCTCTCTCTCTCTCTCATGCGTGTGTGTGCATGTGAGCGTGCATGTGCACATGTGTGCTTGTGTGTCGGAGGTGGAGTGGGTGGGGGGGGGGGGTCTAAAAGAAACAACAGGCGACCGCTTTTGGGTCTGTCGCCTGTTCCCTGCCTCTTGCCAGCAAATTTGATCAGAGAAGATGAAAAAAAATACACGGCCTGCCTTTACAATGCAGGCTTTGTCTCCGGCCCGGCATCGGAACCGTCAACCATTTTGGAAATAGTTTCCAGCTTATTAAAATGCTTCCAGACCGTGACTGTTGAACCAGTGAGTTTCCCAGTTAATTGCTTGGCATCCTGCCTCATCTCTGGGTTTTTGCGGCGAGCATCCTTCGGAAGAGCAAAGGGCTTTCTGATCGGGACTGCGCTGCACTGTTTGAAGTCCCCCCCCCCCCGCCCCTTGCTTTTCTTTTGTTTTGCACCTCCCTCTGTGTTTCCATGCCCTCCTGATTTTGATTGAACTTCGACGGTGATTGTAAGACAGTTCAAGTCTGCACCTCGGTCCTCTTCAGCTTGTCCGTCTGTGTTGTTGGTAAGTTGTCTGCATTATACTGAGACGAAATTAACTGGCCAGTGGACCAGTGGTCTCTTATTATAAGCGGCGGATTAATGTTGTGTTTGTTTTATTTGGGACAATGAATCTCATTGGGTTAAATCCCAGACTCTGGGAGTTGACTTTAGGGGAATGTAACGATTCTGGCCTCGCTGCAGTGCTTCTGTCAGTGTTGGAACGCTGGACACCAGACGGTCTTCAGCCGATGAACCCATTAAGACCTGGAACGTATCTGTGTCACCTTCCTTAGCTTTTAACCACTTTATTTAAAACTTTAGCTATTGAAAAATAGCAGATCTACAAGCTCATAGTTCTACCGAGTGCTGCGCTATGATCTTGTAGAGCTGCTATTTTTGAAGAATCTTGATAATGTGGCGCAAATCTTTGAATAATATATTCTTTCACAGCAAACATTTTTAACTCATATCTTTGCTTCTGGGGGCGGGGGTCCCTGGATCAACATGTTTTCAGATGGGGGTCGTCAGGATTGACACCTCAGTCCTGATGACTTCCCATTGTTCTGTGTAAATTGAAGTAATCAGATTACTGTTCTCTCGTGCCTCGCGGGGTCAGTTGATTGGCGTGGCAGGTTTCTATTTCATTTATTTAATCTGTGTATTGATTATCATCGCTGCCATCGCTTCTGAATTGACCCCTGAGCAGTAGGTAGGTAGCCTAATAGTTGCATGGCCTCTGCTTACGCCTGTACTCCTCCTGCACATGTGTGTACTGTGCAGGTGTGTATGTGTGCGACTGTATGTGTGCGACTGTTTGTGTGTGCGCGTGTGTATGTGTGCGACTGTTTGTGTGTGTGTGTGTGTGTGTGTGTGTGTGTGTGTGTGTGTGTGTGTGTGTGTGTGTGTGTGTGTGTGTGTGTGTGTGAGAGTGTGCGTGAGTGTGCGTGTGCGTGCGTGGCCACAGGCTGAAGGACCATAAATCTGCTAATTGAGTTTTCTAGAGTGTGCTGCTCCGTTAAAGAGAATGTCATGACCAGGAATAAACAAGTGTGTGGACGACGTTATTGAAAAAGAAAAGCCTCTCTGCTGATTTCATTTGGCTCATGGCTGTCTCTCCTCTCTCCCCGGGGAGGTATTCAGAGCCTTGTACGGGCACAGGTATACTGGTGGCTTACTCTGCAATATGGGAACCGCCGTGGCATCCCTGGTGACTGGGAATCTGCTAGACTACTACTACATTCTGTGCAATCCAATGACAGGCTTCAAATATAAAAAAAAGCAGAAACAAAACTTCTGAGCGCAGGTCTCCACCAGGCCGGGACGCTGATCCCAGGCCTATACCCCGTGACGCTGATCCCAGGCCTATACCCCGTGTCAGTCGTCGGGTATATTCCAATATTGTCCTACTCCTAATTTCCGACACCGATATGAACCGATATTGATATATGCAACGTTTTAGGCTAGTTTAGGATCAGCACGACAAAAGAATGAAGTTGAGCTATATAGAAAAAGCATGCGCAGTCTACCATACTGCAAGGCAAGCCAGCGGCCGCCGGCCACTGCCTGCCAGGCTGGTTTGAATGTAAAACACTGCCGCTCACGGATTGCACGTCAGGGTCTTTAAAATCTCGTAAATAATCGGATGTCGGAAAAATGGGGTCCATAAGGAAAGAAAGAAAGCGGGAATCAGACCAAATTGTCACGGGTCCACTCGGGCTCGGTGCTGTGGCCATATTTACTGACCCCCGCTGAGGAGCTTGTTGTGATGTGATCTCCTGTTGCCCGTCGAGTCACCTCAGAGGACAGGCGATCCGGGGCTGTCCGGCCATTCCTGGGCCACATACTGAGGATTCCTCCGTCTATTAGACCGATAAGGAGAGGAGGAGACACACAATGACGATGAGGGATGGGATGGAGATGCCAAACAGGGTCTGTCTGTCTAGAGCAGCGGCCAGACAATGGGCAGATTCTAGAACGGGAGCCAACAGGCTGTGTGTGTGTGTGTGTGTGTGTGTGTGTGTGTGTGTGTGTGTGTGTGTGTGTGTGTGTGCGTGTGTGCATGCGTGCGTGCGTGCGTGCGTGCGTGCGTGCGTGCGTGCGCTCAGAACTTGCAGCAATGATGTTGGTGTGGTCATAGCGTTGGTATTTCTCCCTGAACGGTGACGTCATGTCTATCGCATTAAATAAAGCTTGGTGGTGGGTGCATTGTTAATTATTCTTAGTTAAAGCAACTGGTCACAACACACACAAGCCTGTGTTATGGGGGAGGGGGGTCAGTGGACGGTGGTGGTGTGGCTCACCTCGTCGGCCGTCTTTCCACTTGGAGGGAGAATTCCAGGAATGTTTATTGTTTCTCCATTACTACTGGTCTTCTTGTCTGAGGAATAACTCTGGCTCTGAACACTGACAGCTAGGGATGTCCCGATTGCGTTTTGTTTGCTCCCGATCCGATTCCGATCAATTCATTTGGAGTATATGCCGATTCTGCTTTTTCCCGATCCGAAATTTTTATTTTTATAGAACAATTAATGTTAATATTATCTCAATAATATCCCAAATCACAGACAATATCCAGTCTGATATCAAGATATGGGTACAATATTGATACTAGGGATGTCCCGATCACGTTTCTTTGCTCCCGATCTGATTCCGATCATTTGAAAATTACGTGATCGATCCTGATTTCTGATCACGTGATCGGATCGGGACAACCCTACTGACAGCATTCGCTCACCTCAGTCACCCTCCCTCCCCCGCTCCGCCACAGCTGCCCCACTTCCTCCTCGTCAACACCTCATCTCACCGGTCTTCCTCGTGTCCTTCTCCTCTTCCTCACCTCCTTCTGCATGGCTGGCTGTGCTCGTCTTCTTGACCAGAACAGCTGCTATAAGCAGGGATGGCCTCCTCCTCTCTTTTGAGCCTTTGGGCACTGTTGGCCTGCTTTCCCAGGATGAAAAAAAGATAGAAAAAAAAAAAGACTATCTGGGTATGGCATTATGTAAAAAGGCTACTGCCGTTTGTTGTCTGCACAGTTCATTTATTGCTGTTATACAAAAACTCCCATTTATGTCATTTCAGCAGACAGAAAAAAGGACACACAACTGAAACCCACCCCAGTCCTCAGTCCACACATGCACCTATTAGCTCGTCGGGCCTGTGGTGGCTCATCTTGCCCTCATTTCCCCCCACCCTCCATTCACTGGATCAGTGCGATTAAACAATGTAAGGCATACTTAGAGGGTGACTCATTGCTTTTCCTTGGGACATTTCACTTCACGTACACCGGCAAAGTGGAAAAATATGGATGAGAGCGCCGAGGGGTGTCATCAAGCCTCCTTTGTAAACACTACTGTGCTCAGTTTAATGTTAAACCGTACAGTTCGCCATCCACAGTTCAATACGCATTTATGAAATGCTGATTTCTGGTTTTGCTGTACAATTACTTTACACAAATTACTTACTGCTGAAATAGAAACATTCACATCTTGTTTCCTCTGAAAACTGTCAGTGTTGCTGGAGAAACCCCCTCCCTCATCCCTTGTAGACCCCAGAACTTTGAGAGAGCAGGAGCACAGTAGCGTGGTTGGTAGCGCCGTCACCTCACAGCTAGAAGGCCCTGGGTTCGATTCCCGCTGGGGACGCTGTGGGCGCTGGGAGTGTGTATTCTCCTCCACGTCATCAGTGCCCATACCCTGGGTGGGGTTGGTTAAAGGGCCTTTCTGTGTGGAGTTTGCATGTCCTCCCCGTGTCCCCTAGGGTAGGTACCCTCACAGAAAACATGCAGTAATCCTGGTCTCTATACTGCCTCCCCCTCGCCAGCCGGGGCCCCTGATGGAAGGGAAAGGAACTGGTTGGAATAACGTGTTCCTTCCACGTGTTACGCCCAACCTAGGAAACCAGTCAGGTGTAAAGAAGCAGCTTGGACTCCTCATGCATAGAAGGAAGCATGAGGTCAGGCCGTTGCTCTCCCCAGGATGGCAGAGGGCGTGTAGAGCCCAGGATTAAATTAGATACGTAATTGACACAGGTGAAAAATGTGTTGCAAAATCGTGGGATAAAAATGTTTAAAAAACAAAAGACGCATTTGATACTTTGTCAGTGCCCCCCCCCCCCAAAAATAAATCTATGGTCGCCACAGACCTATACATTGAAGTCTGGTTCAGCCCTGTAATCCCCATTATAAAGGTCACTTCCATGCTAACCCTATGTTCCTTAGCATGCCCGCATCAGAGAGGTTCACCCAGGGAGTCACAGGGGACACGGCGCAAAACAAAGAATGCGTGACGGGACGCGATCCGTTGAAACGTCATCTCCATTCAGCTCAGCTCTACTCCAGAATGCGGCATTTAGCCTCTTAAAGCCCCACAGCAAATCGGGGGTATTTTTAGAAAATTCCACTTCGTCTTATTCCCTTTTCAACTCTTAACACTCATTAGCCGATGATGAATGCTAACTAGGATTTATTCATTGTTTTCCCTCTACTCGGGTGATTATTGAGCTCGCGCTGGCGTGAAGGGACTTGCGTTAGGTCGGCACGCACTTAGGCTCTGCGAGTCTGCGTGCACGCATGGTGCTCGCTGGCCTCCCATTGGCTCTCCACGTCCACACACCTTCCTCAGAGCACGTTGTCCGCGGGCTGAGAAAGAAATCATCATTTTTCATAGATAGACTTGCATGTTGTCTCATTAATCTCAACCCCACCCCCACACACACCCTCGCATTGTGCAGCAAAGGTTGCTTCCAGTTCAGAGCATCATTACTACTGCACTAACTCTGAGAGAGTACAAATGCACACGTTGTTGTTACATTTTGCACTCTCACAGTTACAAATGTGTAAATGAACATTTGTTTTAGCTTTGGCTCGAACCCTATAGACCAGTGGTTCCAAAAGATTAGACCCAAACTATAGTGAAAATAGCTAGTTCTTAAGTAAGATTATTTTTATTTATGGAATTTCTTATATTTGTTTGTTTGGTTGTTTAAAAAATTCTTAAAAAAACAAAATCTTTTTTAAATATATATTTTTTCAAAATTGGTCTGTGACCCACAAATGGGTCTGTTTGGGAACCAGTGCTATAGACGTGCACTGGTTGCTTCTCTGCAAAGCGACGTATGGGGGAATGGATATCGCCACTGTTGCTCTTGGCCTGGTCTTTCTTTCTTTCTTTCGGCGACCTTATGATTTATATGAGTTGAGTTGATTAAAGTAACTTTGACTAACAACTTTGTCAGACTAGTGACTATAGTGACTAGTATTGTTTCACAGAAAAAACAGGGTCTCAGCATCATGTGGTGTTTGTTACAATGGCAAAAGAGAGCCTGTGGGCTGTTCTCTCACTCCTTTTATACTGGGTGGTGATGAGGCCCAGGTGTGTCACAATCTCCACGACACGCCTCCAATCTCTACTGCCACTCCCACCATCCATCATCAGCACTGGAAAACACTAACAGTGGATTATACACAGACCAAAACACTACTAGGTCACCTAGTAGTAGCCGTAACACAGGCGTATATCGTTAGCCTCATAGGATAAATGCCTAAGTCATTTTTTGTCGAAATTGAGATTTCTGCCTACAGGTGCTCTCCTGGGGCTGCTGCATCGTCCTGGATTAGCGCCTATGTCCTCAGCCAATCACAAAGCTCACTATCTTCAAAAATGATGATCTGCCTAAGTCACTTGTGTGATTTGAGCATTTTTACGTTGCCGCCTAACTCACTTTGTGTGACTTGGGCATTTTTACATTGCATACACAGCAAACAACAGTTACTCTAATAGACCCCCAGGTGTTTAGTATGGAGTTAACATCACTCTAATAGACCCCCAGGTGTTTAGTATGGAGTTAACATTACTCTAATAGACCCCCAGGTGTTTAGTATGGAGTTAACATTACTCTAATAGACCCCCAGGTGTTTAGTATGGAGTTAACATTACTCTAATAGACCCCCAGGTGTTTAGTATGGAGTTAACATTACTCTAATAGACCCCCAGGTGTTTAGTATGGAGTTAACATCACTCTAATAGACCCCCAGGTGTTTAGTATGGAGTTAACATTACTCTAATAGACCCCCAGGTGTTTAGTATGGAGTTAACATCACTCTAATAGACCCCCAGGTGTTTAGTATGGAGTTAACATCACTCTAATAGACCCCCAGGTGTTCAGTATGGAGTCAACATCACTCTAATAGACCCCCAGGTGTTTAGTATGGAGTTAACATCACTCTAATAGACCCCCAGGTGTTTAGTATGGAGTTAACATTACTCTAATAGACCCCCAGGTGTTTAGTATGGAGTTAACATTACTCTAATAGACCCCCAGGTGTTTAGTATGGAGTTAACATTACTCTAATAGACCCCCAGGTGTTTAGTATGGAGTTAACATCACTCTAATAGACCCCCAGGTGTTTAGTATGGAGATAACATCACTCTAATAGACCCCCAGGTGTTTAGTATGGAGTTAACATCACTCTAATAGACCCCCAGGTGTTTAGTATGGAGTTAACATTACTCTAATAGACCCCCAGGTGTTTAGTATGGAGTTAACATTACTCTAATAGACCCCCAGGTGTTTAGTATGGAGTTAACATTACTCTAATAGACCCCCAGGTGTTTAGTATGGAGTTAACATCACTCTAATAGACCCCCAGGTGTTTAGTATAATAATAATAATAATAATAAAACTTTATTTGTATAGCACCTTTCATGACATCAAATGCAGCTCAAAGTGCTTTACAGAACAATGGAGAATAAAATAAAAGCAAAGCATAAAAGAAAAGCAAGGCAACGACATTAAAAAACAAGCAGTAATGCAATACAGTGAGGAGGACATGAATAACACAAAATATAAGATCACTTAAAGGCAATGTTGTAGAAGTGGGTCTTGAGCTGAGCTTTAAAAATGTCTACAGAGGCTGCCTGACGAAGGTACAGAGGGAGCTTGTTCCATGCCGATGGCCCGTAGAAGCAAAAAGCTGCTTCCCCGTATTTTTTAGTTGCCATTTTTTTAGGCAAAGCGAGCAGGCCAGCAGTGGAAGACCTTAGCGAGCGGTTTGGGACATATTTAGGCAAGCAGTCATGTAGGTAGGAAGGTGCGAGACCATTGAGGGCTTTATAGACAAGTAAAAGAATTTTAAAATCAATCCTAAAAACAACCGGAAGCCAGTGCAGTGATGCCAAAACTGGAGTAATATGTTCTCTCATCTTAGTTCTAGTTAAAACTCTGGCTGCTGCATTTTGGACAAGTTGTAATCTGTCAGTTGTTTTCTTAGGCAGTCCTGAAAAAAGTGCATTGCAGTAATCAAGCCGAGAGAAAACAAAGGCGTGGATTAGCGTTTTTGCATCGTCCAAGGACACATAGGCTCTGATTCGTGCAATATTTCTAAGGTGAAAAAAGGCAATCTTGGTAACATGATTAATGTGTGAATTAAAATTCAATTCGGAATCAATAATAACCCCCAGGTTCTTTACTGTACTGTTACTGTCTACAGTCAGGTTGCCAAGTCTGCTTAATATTGATTCTTTCTGCTCACTAGAGCCGATTATGAGAACTTCTGTCTTGTCCTCATTTAGCTTGAGAAAGTTCTCACTCATCCAACATTTGATGCTAGACAGACAGGTAAGCAGCGGGTCTAAAGCACAGGGATCATCTGGAGCCACAGATAGATATAATTGGGTATCATCAGCATAGAAATGAAAATTGACTCCGTGATTGGCAATGAGTTCGCCCAGTGGCAGTATGTACAAGGAGAAAAGCAGAGGGCCAAGAATCGAGCCCTGTGGAATACCAGAACTGATGTCGTGTTTGTCTGAGTCAAACTCGGCTAGATTGACAAAGTAACTTCTGTTTGATAGGTAGGAGGAAAACCAGGACAGGGCCGTACCAGACAGGCCTATCCAGTGCTCCAGACGCTGTATTAAAATTGAGTGATCAATCGTGTCAAATGCAGCCGTTAAATCTAGAAGTAAGAGAACGGATACATGTTTCTTGTCAGCAGACACCCTCAGATCATTCATTACTTTTACAAGTGCTGTTTCTGTGCTGTGGCCTTTCCTAAAGCCAGATTGGAATTTGTTGTGTACATTATTGTTCTGTAGAAACACATCCAATTGATGAAAGATACATTTTTCTAAAACCTTGCCCAGAAAGGGTAGATTTGAAATGGGTCGATAGTTACCCAAAACAGAGGGATCAAGATTGTGTTTCTTGAGAAGGGGCTTAACTACAGCAGTCTTCAGTGAGTCTGGGAAGACGCCTGATTGTAGAGAGCTGTTTACAATTTTTAGGATATCTCCAATCACACTGTCTAAGACTTCTTTGAGAAAGTTGGTGGGAATTGTATCTAATGAACAGGAGGATGATGTCATCTGTGATATAGTTTTGCGGAGTTCGTCTTCCTCAACTTCGCAGAACGATGGAGTTAACATTACTCTAATAGACCCCCAGGTGTTTAGTATGGAGTTAACATCACTCTAATAGACCCCCAGGTGTTTAGTATGGAGTTAACATCACTCTAATAGACCCCCAGGTGTTCAGTATGGAGTCAACATCACTCTAATAGACCCCCAGGTGTTTAGTATGGAGTTAACATTACTCTAATAGACCCCCAGGTGTTTAGTATGGAGTTAACATCACTCTAATAGACCCCCAGGTGTTTAGTATGGAGTTAACATTACTCTAATAGACCCCCAGGTGTTTAGTATGGAGTTAACATTACTCTAATAGACCCCCAGGTGTTTAGTATGGAGTTAACATTACTCTAATAGACCCCCAGGTGTTTAGTATGGAGTTAACATCACTCTAATAGACCCCCAGGTGTTTAGTATGGAGTTAACATCACTCTAATAGACCCCCAGGTGTTTAGTATGGAGTTAACATCACTCTAATAGACCCCCAGGTGTTTAGTATGGAGTTAACATCACTCTAATAGACCCCCAGGTGTTTAGTATGGAGTTAACATTACTCTAATAGACCCCCAGGTGTTTAGTATGGAGTTAACATTACTCTAATAGACCCCCAGGTGTTTAGTATGGAGTTAACATTACTCTAATAGACCCCCAGGTGTTTAGTACGGAGTTAACATCACTCTAATAGACCCCCAGGTGTTTATTATGGAGTTAACATCACTCTAATAGACCCCCAGGTGTTTAGTATGGAGTTAACATCACTCTAATAGACCCCCAGGTGTTTAGTATGGAGTTAACATCACTCTAATAGACCCCCAGGTGTTTAGTATGGAGTTAACATTACTCTAATAGACCCCCAGGTGTTTAGTATGGAGTTAACATTACTCTAATAGACCCCCAGGTGTTTAGTATGGAGTTAACATTACTCTAATAGACCCCCAGGTGTTTAGTATGGAGTTAACATCACTCTAATAGACCCCCAGGTGTTTAGTATGGAGTTAACATCACTCTAATAGACCCCCAGGTGTTTAGTATGGAGTTAACATCACTCTAATATACCCCCAGGTGTTTAGTATGGAGTTAACATCACTCTAATAGACCCCCAGGTGTTTAGTATGGAGTTAACATTACTCTAATATACCCCCAGGTGTTTAGTATGGAGTTAACATCACTCTAATAGACCCCCAGGTGTTTAGTATGGAGTTAACATTACTCTAATAGACCCCCATGTGTTTAGTATGGAGTTAACATCACTCTAATAGACCCCCAGGTGTTTAGTATGGAGTTAACATCACTCTAATAGACCCCCAGGTGTTTAGTATGGAGTTGACATTACTCTAATAGACCCCCAGGTGTTTAGTATGGAGTTGACATTACTCTAATAGACCCCCAGGTGTTTAGTATGGAGTTGACATTACTCTAATAGACCCCCAGGTGTTTAGTATGGAGTTAACATCACTCTAATAGACCCCCAAGTGTTTAGTATGGAGTTAACATCACTCTAATAGACCCCCAGGTGTTTAGTATGGAGTTAACATTACTCTAATAGACCCCCAGGTGTTTAGTATGGAGTTAACATCACTCTAATAGACCCCCAGGTGTTTAGTATGGAGTTAACATCACTCTAATAGACCCCCAGGTGTTTAGTATGGAGTTAACATCACTCTAATAGACCCCCAGGTGTTTAGTATGGAGTTAACATTACTCTAATAGACCCCCAGGTGTTTAGTATGGAGTTAACATCACTCTAATAGACCCCCAGGTGTTTAGTATGGAGTTAACATTACTCTAATAGACCCCCAGGTGTTTAGTATGGAGTTAACATCACTCTAATAGACCCCCAGGTGTTTAGTATGGAGTTAACATTACTCTAATAGACCCCCAGGTGTTTAGTATGGAGTTAACATCACTCTAATAGACCCCCAGGTGTTTAGTATGGAGTTAACATTACTCTAATAGACCCCCAGGTGTTTAGTATGGAGTTAACATCACTCTAATAGACCCCCAGGTGTTTAGTAGACATGTATTAAAAAATGCCTAAGTCACAGATTATTTTCTTGAAAATGGCCTAAGTCACTTTTTTTTGTTATGGAATGACTCTCATGTTTATCTTTTTGTAAAAAACATTTTGTTAACCCCTCAGGAAGCCATTGTAAAAATCTGCATTAAAAACTCTTACATACTTGCGAGAAAATGTGTTTTTTCTTATTATCCGAAAATCATAAAAAATGACTTAGGCATTTATCCTATGAGGCTAACGATATGCAAAGGCTCAATTTATGTAACAGATACCATTTTATTGATAGTATTTTATGGAGACATCGATGCAGTCATAGCACTATATGCATAGTTTGATTATATAGATATTCCACTGTTATGTTCTTAGCTTACGTATGATTCATGATAACTACTTTTTGTTCTTGCTTAAATGTCCGTCGCCCTGGATTAAGAGCGTCTGCTAAATGCCTAAATTGTAAATTGTACTACTACTACTACTACTACTACTACTACTACTACTACTACTACTACTACTACTACTACTACTACTACTACTACTACTACTACTACTACTACTACTACTACTACTACTACTACTACTACTTATGCTACTACTGCTGACCCTCACAATGTAAATGGAAATAAATATAGATTCATCATGTGCCACTTTAGTCCAATCAGTCCTGAAGTGTCTATTTCAGGGGGGGGGGGGGGGGGCTTTGACTAATGGCTCGGAATGCACCCCCTTGGACGGGGCGGGCGCAACTATAAACTATACGTTGAATAACGCACATTTTCGACAAATGTTTAGACTGTTGACCCCTTTGAAGTAGCCCCTGTCGTGGTTGACAATGATAAGCCGTGCTGTTTCTCCTCCTGATCTGAGGATAAGTGGAACGGATGCCTTGGAACCATTTCCCTTGTTTAAATGCGTAACTGGATTAGAGGTGCCCTCCGGAGAGAGGTGCCATAATGATACGGCACTGCGCCACATGCACAACAACGGCACAGAGAAGCAGACGCCACCACCACCAATAGCTCAGTGCTTCTCCACCAGCTAACCCTTATACCCTATAGCTCAGTGCTTCTCCACCAGCTAACCCTTATACCCTATAGCTCAGTGCTTCTCCACCAGCTAACCCTTATACCCTATAGCTCAGTGCTTCTCCACCAGCTAACCCTTATACCCTATAGCTCAGTGCTTCTCCACCAGCTAACCCTTATACCCTATAGCTCAGTGCTTCTCAAACTTTTCCATGTCAAGGATCCCCAAATTGACACTCATTACACCCCCTTTACAAAATATATGCCAATTAAGGCACGGACCCCTCATAAGAGAAGGTTTCTACGTCTCTGGCAGTGATTTTCAACGATTTTAATTTGAAGGACCCCTGGTTTGACATGCATTAGGCTACAGGCCCCCATTTAATGGCATTTCTAATCTCTGGGACTCCAATTTATATCGTAACATCAAGGTTAATTTAACTCAGAGAGTGTACACAACATGGAACCAAATGGACCGGCTATGGTCTATTTGGTTCCATTTGTACACTCTCTGAGTTACAGTCCCATAAGGGGCCATTTGGTTCCCAACTATCCATTTAGCTAGGGACCACCTGCACTGGAACCCCCTCAAGGACCCCTAGGGGTTCCCGGACCCCACTTGCGGAGAACCACTGCCCTGTAGCTCTTCTGCCGTGTGCTTTGTAACCCCACGCTCGTTGCGGGGGACAGCTTGGGCAAAGCCAGCCAGGGAGTATAGCGTGTAACCGCGTTCGTAGGGCACGGTGAGCAGTGAGCACCTGCAGGGACCTCGACCATCAGAGTGCATCAAAATGCCGCCTCGCCGTGAATGTGTATACGCTATACCATGAACACTACAGCGGCACTATATCACCCCCGCTCCCATGAAGTGGGGACACTGGGGAGTGTGTGCGTGAGCTAGTGTGCTTGCCTTTAGCGAGAGGCCTAAACAGGGCTTCCTGACAGCTGCAGTGATCTAAGCGGCCTGAGGTGGACGAATGCTCAGCGTTGTGGCGACCAGGCCAGGGAGCTCACCTCCGAGGAGGAGGAGGTGGACACGGCCATGTGGCCGTCTCTCACAAAGTGGGGTTAAGTGCCCCGCTGCCATGTTCCATTATGAGCTTCATTTAGAGCAGGAGACAGAAGCACCGGGGACACTTTTGGCCCTCGTCAGGCGCCGCTAGGAGCCGAAGGAGCTGAAGTTGTTGGCGTGGATGTGTGTGTGTGGGTGTGCGTGCGTGTACGCGCGTGTGTGCAAAGACACACAGACAGACGTGCGCGCATGTCCCTCCCTCCCACGCACAATGCAGATCCCTGAGCTATCACGGCCAATGAATGCGGTCATTCATCTCCCATGTAGCAGCTCTACCTGGTTACAGCAGCAGAGGAAATGTAGGCTGGGACGGGAGGAGGCCAGGGTTGTTGCAGTGTGATGAGAGAGGCCTGACAGACTCCATCCCAGCGAGTCAACCTGCTCTGCGCTAACCGCTAATGAGATGAGAGAGTGTGGAGGGAAGCGCGTTGCCAAAGCGCACATATACGCACACACATTCACACACACGCACACATGCACACGCACACACAGACACACACACACACACACACACACACACACACACACACACACACACACACACACACACACACACACACACGCACACACACAATTACAAGTGTGCGCTCACACACTCCGCAAGAAGCATTCACACTCGGCCTCTCGGCTGACGGCTCCTCCTGTCTATGACACCACGGAGGTCTGGTGGTGGTAACAGCATGACTGACAGGGAATAGCAATACGTCAGCGCGTCTGTGTAATGAACTTTGACTGACGTGTATACGCACGCACGCTCGCTCGTGCGTGTGCAATGTGCATGTTGTTGTTGTATGCTGGGAACTTGGCTATATCTGATGGCCGCACATGAAAACTGAGGTCTTAATGAGAGGGACGCCAAAAAGACCCATTTTCCTTTGCCGTTGGAGGACCAGATGGGAGGGGTGATAGGAAGGGGGCGGTAACTGGAGCACGTTTGGCCCCCTCCCTCCCCTCCTGAGTCGGGGTGTGCTCGCGAGCGAGGCACTCTCTAGCCCGTCATTAGGCAGACAGACAGCTGGTCAAACAGGCTTATAGGCGAGCAGTGGGCAGTCTGGGACTCGGACTTAAGCCCATTAGACCCTCTGCACTCCGCTGTTGGGTCACCAAACCCCAAGTTCAAAACTGTTCTGATAGCACAGCATGCAGCCTCCGTGGCCAGAGCAGGGCCTCGGAGCTGTCTTGACCATATGGTGGTCACGTCAGACAGTGTTGAGCAAGACGTGTGACGAATTCAAAACAAACTGTAGGAAGCAGCAACTCTCGGAAGGAATTAATCATGTGATTTTCACTGTGTCATATCGTGGTGTTGTGTCTTTGAACTCAGTCTGACCCGTCTTAAAGAGTCTTATTCTCGTTTGACGTTCAGATACATTTAACATTTTTAAACATGATGAATTCTATCATAAGTATAGCCTTCATGTAAAGTTCATTGACGTGAACATTGTCAACATGCATCCTATGGGTTGGCCAGCACTATGCTCTACTTTATTCAGCACAAGCCTGTGTAGAGTAAACAAGGGAGTGTCTTGGCAGAAACAAGTTTTACAAGGATTACCCCTGCTGGAATTTTGAGTGATAATTGTTTATATTTGGCTAAAAGAAATGTTTAAATGCGATGGGAGTGACTGAGTGTTATTGTGTTCACTCTGAATTCTTGGAAAAGGTTAGGAAGGATAGACTGTTTGGCCCTATTGAATTGTATCAGACAGCATATGTCTGATACAATTCAGTCATTTATAAGAACTTAAGAAAACAGGATCAATAATGGAAAGAAAATGGCAGATCTACAACAACAACAACAACAATACGTGGCATCACGGTACCACTATCAGTATAAGTATAACACAAGGTCAAGTGGTTCATCAGACTAATTGATTTACTGTAGTGGATTATCCCTACTAAGAATATTCTCTGAATCTGGACGCAGGTGATTCCATTAGAGCTCCATTTGACATGGAACAATCTTCCTCTTTCTCTCAGATCTGTGACCTCCCCATGGCCGCTTCTGGACCTCCCTGTATTTTCACCTCAAAACAACTTGTTCATGCTACTAACACTGCCCGTACCGCTGTTTACTTCTGACCCCTCACCCTGTCCAAAACAACTTGTTCATGCTACTAACACTGCCCGTACCGCTGTTTACTTTTGACCCCTCACCCTGTCCAAAACAACTTGTTCATGCTACTAACACTGCCCGTTACGTACTGCTGTTTACTTCTGACCCCTGTCCAAGTCACTGTACTGGACTGTAATGTGCTTGTCTAGAGAGAGTTGGGGGGGGATGGGGCAGTGGGTGGGAGAGGAAGAGCAAGCTAACTGTATCTGTACATGTCTGTATTGTCTATTGTGCACTGTCTATTTGTGTAACTGCACTGTACTGTATGTAATGTTTTTCCCTGTTTATGGGACCACCTCGAAAAAAGAGATGCTGGGGTCATCCTTTCAATAAAATTCTGAGCTAATTATAAAAAAATCTATTAGGGTCGATGTCGATTCGTTGATATAGAAAAGAAGAAAAGAAAACACCAAAAACGTGCTTCTCGATTATTTGGTTATTGGTTCTAAATATGGGTTCCAATGCATTTGGGTTAATTGCCCGGCCTTGTGATTGAGTGTGACGGAGTATGCTGTTAGGGTATAGGGGCCACATGTTGCCCTTCCTCTCCGCCTGTGCGGTGTGTTTGGTGTTGCACGTAGGCCTGTGGAATGCTACGGCCCGCTCCCACCCCCCTCGTGGCGGGTGGCCCTGTGGGGGAGAGGGGAACGGAACCGCTAGGAAGGGGGTACCAGTCAGGAGGGCGCAGGGGCAACATCAGAGGCCTGAGGGGACTGATGGAATGCCTCTCTGGAGTCACGACATGTCTGTGTGTATGTGTTAGAGCAGTGGTTCCCATTGGAAAAGATATGCGATGAGAGAAGATCTTTACGGCTCTAGCAGTGATTCTTAACCTGTTTAATTTCAAGGACCCCCAGTTTGACATGCATTAGGCTACGGACCCCCATTTAATGGCATTTCTATCTCTGGGACCCCAATTGAAATTGTAAAATCAAAGTTAATTTAACTCTGAGATTGTACAAATGGAACGGTTTTATTTGTACAGTTACAGACCCATAAGGGTCCATTTGGTTAGAGAGAGAGAGAGAGAGAGAGAGAGAGAGAGAGAGAGACTAACTTCCTGTTACTTCTTCCCCAGTTCAAATGAATGCAGCCAACGACAGGATGTCATTTATTAGCTAACGTAATCCAACACTGGCCCATGTCTATCATTGTTACCAGGCCACGGGCAAGAACCACAGCGCACAAAACAGTTTGTTCATGAAACGTGGGCCAGAGGTGGAGAATATTGACTTTTGAAAGAAACGTTATGATTACGTTCCAAGAAACCTGTTTATCCAATCCGAGCTGACGTTAATGTATCTCTGACTGGTGAAAAGATTTACTTTTATTATACTGTCCCCTCTCACCATCCATATCACTTCTCTGCAAACACAAGCCAGTGGCCACAGGTCAACCAGACAGAGCTATTTTATTTGAACACTGGCCCTACTGTGGGCACCAGGAATGCCTCAAGAGTTATTTGAGAGAAGAGGAGAGACACATAATTATACCATTACACTGACAGCGATGCTCGCTATAGTGACATACTGGTGTTTCATTTTGCCCCGCCGCTCTAATCAAAGCTGATCTCACTCGGGTGTTTTTCGGTTGGGCCGCAGTTTTTCGTGACGTCCCGGGCCGTGCGTTTTCTCCTCAAACGTCCCCTTCCCCCCCCCCCCCCCCCCCCCCCCGCTTCCTGGCCGCCCCTCCTTCGTTTCAAACCATGTCATTCAGGCGCCTGGTCAAAGAAAGCACACATGGTGCTGACGTCAGGCTGGCTGCTTGCGGGCTGACGCTGTTGTTCAGATCACGGGCTGTATCACAGTTTCCCAAGCATTGGGTCGGGACCCATTTGTGGGTCCTTTATTTTTGGTTTCCTACATTTGGTTTTTAGTTATGATTATTTCAAAACATTTAAAAAAAAACATATCCCAAAATAACAAAACTTTTTCATGAATTAAAAACTAAATTCAATTATTTTTTTCAGTAATTCCATGAAGAAATAAAAATGAATGTAATAAATTCCATAAATTAGAGTAGTGAGTATAGTGAAAATATCAGATCTACAAGCTCACAACGTGTTGCTTCGTGCCGCGTTATATAAGGCTATTTTCACTAGTTTGGGTCACGGGCTAAAACATTTGGGAACTACTGGTCTATATCCTATCAGAGGAATGAGTCAGTCAGTGTGTGTGTGTGTGTGTGTGTGTGTGTGTGTGTGTGTGTGTGTGTGTGTGTGTGTGTGTGTGTGCGTGTATATGCGTGTATGCGTGCGTGTGTGTGTGTGGATCAAGAGATCAGTGGATCAAGAGATTAGGGTGTCATTTAGGAGAAATCTATCCGGCAGTGAGGAAGGAACGCTGTCTCACAAAAAAAGGCAGGGGGATTCTGACAATTTAGGATTCTGTCCCTAAACGGGCCATAAGTCGGACGGCATGCACTGAATCGGCTCAAATCGGACTTTGTGGCTTTCGGCGCAGCGACTCGGTCGCCAGTGCCTCCCGTGGCTCGAGTCCGATTGAGACGATGCGCCTCCGACGTTTTAACCGTCTATTTGACAGATCATCGAAAACACAGAGAACTAGACTTCCTCATTGCTAAACGAAAAGTCGACATGTGCCTTATGTCCCCCCCTCCCTTTCAAGGCCCATGTTTACATTTGGTCACTATAGGTCACAATATGCCTTTTGGGGAGTGAGACAGTGTTGGAAGAAGAGGAGACACTTGAGTGAGATGGTGGTGATGACGATGACATTGGAGTCGGAGGTGGTGAGATTTTCAGCTCCACCACAACCTCTGCTGTTGTCTGTTGTCTGTTGTCAGGATGTCCTGACCCTGAGACTATGAGACAGACGCACAACCCTCCCTCCTGCCCTACCTCAGCCACCCCAGCCTCCACCCCTCCATCCTGCCCTAGCTCACTCAGCCACCCCAGCCTCCACCCCTCCCTCCTGCCCTACCTCACTCAGCCATGCACCCCAGCCTCCACCCCTCCCTCCTGCCCTACCTCACTCAGCCTCCACCCCTCCCTCCTAACCTACCTCAGCCACCCCAGCCTCCACCCCTCCCTCCTGCCCTACCTCACTCAGCCACCCCAGCCTCCACCCCTCCCTCCTGCCCTACCTCACTCAGCCATGCACCCCAGCCTCCACCCCTCCCTCCTGCCCTACCTCACTCAGCCTCCACCCCTCCCTCCTAACCTACCTCAGCCACCCCAGCCTCCACCCCTCCCTCCTGCCCTACCTCACTCAGCCACCCCAGCCTCCACCCCTCCCTCCGTGACAAGGAGCTGCGCCACCAGGGATTCATGATGTGTCATTGGATCCTCCGGCGGATCAATGCCCATCCCCGCCGCCACTGGCAATCCATCACCAGGGGTCACAACACATTTAGCCCTGTGTCTCATTGAGTGCCACATGGTTCTATGGTTCACATGGTTCTATGGTTCTATCCACATGGTTCTATCCACATGGTTCTATGGTTCTATGGTTCACATGGTTATGGTTAGAGAATGAGAATCAAACTTTATTGTCACATCACATTACAGGTAACATGGGTGAAATTCTTGTTTGTGCAGGCTCATCATTGCAGTTAAAAGAAAGAAAGTGCATAGTACATGACTAATCTACATGGTACAATATGTATGCATATAAAAAAATAAATAAGGTGATGTAGCCTATGTGTATATACAGAGTAGTCTCCGTTCAGTCTGTGTGGCGTCACCAATCCTAGCTCTTGTTCAGCAGTCTAATTGTGGACAAGTAGAAACTGTTCAAGAGTCTGGTGGTGCTGCTCTTGATACTCATGGTTATGGTTATATGGTTCACATGGTTATAGTTCTATGGTTCACATGGTTCTATGGTTCACATGGTTCTATGGTTCACATGGTTATGGTTCTATGGTTCACATGGTTATGGTTCTATGGTTCACATGGTTATGGTTCTATGGTTCACATGGTTATGGTTCTATGGTTCACATGGTTATGGTTCTATGGTTCACATGGTTATGGTTCTATGGTTCACATGGTTATGGTTCTATGGTTCACATGGTTCTATGGTTCACATGGTTCACATGGTTATGGTTCTATGGTTCACATGGTTATGGTTCTATGGTTCACATGGTTCTATGGTTCACATGGTTATGGTTATGGTTCTATGGTTCACATGGTTATGGTTATGGTTCTATGGTTCACATGGTTATGGTTCTATGGTTCACATGGTTCTATGGTTCACATGGTTCTATGGTTCACATGGTTATGGTTATGGTTCTATGGTTCACATGGTTCTATGGTTCACATGGTCCTATGGTTCTATGGTTCACATGGTTCTATGGTTCTATGGTTCTATGGTTCACATGGTTCTATGGTTCACATGGTTATAGTTATATGGTTCACATGGTTCTATGGTTCTATGGTTCACATGGTTCTATGGTTCTATGGTTCTATGGTTCACATGGTCCTATGGTTCTATGGTTCACATGGTTCTATGGTTCTATGGTTCACATGGTTCTATGGTTCTATGGTTCTATGGTTCACATGGTTCTATGGTTCTATGGTTCACATGGTTCTATGGTTCTATGGTTCTATGGTTCACATGGTTCTATGGTTCTATGGTTCTATGGTTCACATGGTTCTATGGTTCTATGGTTCTATGGTTCACATGGTTCTATGGTTCACATGGTTCTATGGTTCACATGGTCCTATGGTTCTATGGTTCTATGGTTCACATGGTTCTATGGTTCTATGGTTCACATGGTTCTATGGTTCTATGGTTCTATGGTTCACATGGTTCTATGGTTCTATGGTTCACATGGTTCTATGGTTCTATGGTTCTATGGTTCACATGGTTCTATGGTTCTATGGTTCTATGGTTCACATGGTTCTATGGTTCTATGGTTCTATGGTTCACATGGTTCTATGGTTCTATGGTTCTATGGTTCACATGGTTCTATGGTTCTATGGTTCTATGGTTCACATGGTTCTATGGTTCTATGGTTCACATGGTCCTATGGTTCTATGGTTCACATGGTTCTATGGTTCTATGGTTCACATGGTTCTATGGTTCTATGGTTCACATGGTTCTATGGTTCACATGGTTCACATGGTTCTATGGTTCTATGGTTCACATGGTTCTATGGTTCTATGGTTCTATGGTTCACATGGTCCTATGGTTCTATGGTTCTATGGTTCTATGGTTCACATGGTTCTATGGTTCTATGGTTCACATGGTTCTATGGTTCTATGGTTCTATGGTTCACATGGTTCTATGGTTCTATGGTTCTATGGTTCACATGGTTCTATGGTTCTATGGTTCACATGGTTCTATGGTTCTATGGTTCTATGGTTCTATGGTTCACATGGTTCTATGGTTCACATGGTTCTATGGTTCTATGGTTCACATGGTTCTATGGTTCACATGGTTCTATGGTTCACATGGTTCTATGGTTCACATGGTTCTATGGTTCACATGGTTCTATGGTTCACGTGGTTCTATGGTTCACATGGTTCTATGTGTACATCACCATTACATCACCTAATCAACATGAGTTAAAGTGTCTTCTGTATTACATCACCATTACATCATTCTATGGTTCACATGGTTCTATGGTTCACATGGTTCTATGGTTCACATGGTTCTATGGTTCACATGGTTCTATGGTTCTATGGTTCACATGGTTCTATGGTTCTATGGTTCTATGGTTCACATGGTTCTATGGTTCTATGGTTCTATGGTTCACATGGTTCTATGGTTCACATGGTTCTATGGTTCACATGGTTCTATGGTTCTATGGTTCACATGGTTCTATGGTTCTATGGTTCTATGGTTCACATGGTTCTATGGTTCTATGGTTCACATGGTTCTATGGTTCACATGGTTCTATGGTTCACATGGTTCTATGGTTCACATGGTTCTATGGTTCACATGGTTATATGGTTCTATGGTTCACATGGTTCTATGGTTCACATGGTTCTATGGTTCACATGGTTCTATGGTTCACATGGTTATATGGTTCACATGGTTCTATGGTTCACATGGTTATATGGTTCTATGGTTCACATGGTTATATGGTTCTATGGTTCACATGGTTATAGTTCTATGGTTCACATGGTTATATGGTTCTATGGTTCACATGGTTCTATGGTTCACATGGTTCTATGGTTCACATGGTTATATGGTTCTATGGTTCACATGGTTCTATGGTTCACATGGTTCTATGGTTCACATGGTTCTATGGTTCACATGGTTCTATGGTTCACATGGTTCTATGGTTCTATGGTTCACATGGTTCTATGGTTCTATGGTTCACATGGTTCTATGGTTCTATGGTTCACATGGTTATAGTTCTATGGTTCACATGGTTCACATGGTTCTATGGTTCTATGGTTCACATGGTTATAGTTCTATGGTTCACATGGTTCTATGGTTCTATGGTTCACATGGTTCTATGGTTCACATGGTTCTATGGTTCTATGGTCCACATGGTTCTATGGTTCTATGGTTCTATGGTTCACATGGTTATAGTTATATGGTTCACATGGTTCTATGGTTCACATGGTTCTATGGTTCTATGGTTCACATGGTTCTATGGTTCTATGGTTCACATGGTTCTATGGTTCTATGGTTCTATGGTTCACATGGTTCTATGGTTCTATGGTTCTATGGTTCACATGGTTCTATGGTTCTATGGTTCACATGGTTATAGTTATATGGTTCACATGGTTCTATGGTTCTATGGTTCTATGGTTCACATGGTTATAGTTATATGGTTCACATGGTTCTATGGTTCTATGGTTCTATGGTTCTATGGTTCACATGGTTATAGTTATATGGTTCACATGGTTATATGGTTCTATGGTTCTATGGTTCTATGGTTCACATGGTTATATGGTTATATGGTTCTATGGTTCTATGGTTCACATGGTTCTATGGTTCTATGGTTCTATGGTTCACATGGTTATAGTTATATGGTTCACATGGTTCTATGGTTCTATGGTTCTATGCAGCCCAAGAGGTGGAGTGGGAGCTCTGTGAAGGACCCCTTTATCTCTTTGTATACTCTCCATGCACAAAATAGTTATGCATGCCATAGAAAATACAACGCACTACATTGCATCCGTGCAGCAGACCTATATTTACTGTACACTTTTGTACTTTTATGAAAATACATTCCTGCGCAATACCTACTGCCCTGCTTGCTGCGATGTCAAATGCGTCACCACTAGAGGCCCCTCCCACTTAATTTTTGAGGTTTAATGTTTGTCTTTAGTTCAATGTTTGTTTTGTAAATGCCATTGACAATGAAGGGAAAATGTACGTGATAATGTGCCTCATTACGTCATATTGTCTCTTTAAATGGCGTTTAATGTTTGTGTTGGCACCGTTTGTATTACATCACCATTACATCACCTAATCAACATGAGTTAGACTGTCTTCTGTATTATATCACCATTACATCACCTAATCAACAAGTGTCTTCTGTATTACATCACCATTACATCACCTAATCAACATGAGTTAGACTGTCTTCTGTATTACATCACCATTACATCACCTAATCAACATGAGTTAGACTGTCTTCTGTATTACATCACCATTACATCACCTAATCAACATGAGTTAAAGTGTCTTCTGTATTACATCACCATTACATCACGTAATCAACATGAGTTAAAGTGTCTTCGTAGTAAATGAATTGGTGGGATTCCATCGTAGAGAGAGGGCCACAACCACAGTTCATTAGAAGAATGCTTTCTGTTTGGTTTCATCACCCAGCCGTGCATCTTGACCAGGGGCCAATGAAATATTTAAGTGATACGGATAGATCCGGAAATGGCCTCTAGAGACCACAATCCTTTTATTTGACCTACATTCACACTCCTCAGTGAGTGAGTTGTTTGTGCGTTTTGGATTTACGTTGTATTTCCCACGTATACTATACAAAGGATATACAGCTTGGCTGTATTATAGAATTATTGAATAGCAGCAGTAATCATCCTTATAGTGCTCAACAGTATCTCTTCCTTTCACTCTCCAGCACTGCAGCTGGTCAGTCATGCTGTACAGTAGTGTAACTGAGCTATGAGGACTAAAACGAAGTCTAAGATATTGACAAGTTTCGTCAACAAATAAAAACTAGACTAAAATGTTAGGGAGGGACTAGTGGAGAAGATATCCAGTAGAACTAAAAGACATTTTATGTTTGGTTGCACTCTGAAAACAGCAGATCTACAAGCTCACAACGTGTCAAACAGCATCAAACCAAGTGTAAAATCAGGCATTACGACGCCATGCCATCAAGGCACCACCAAAATATTTTTTTGTCAACAAAAGCTGTAGCTTTAGTCGACCAAAGGTTTTTGATATTTAGTCGACTAAAACTAGACTAATACTAAAACATTTCAGATGGCTAAAATAGGACTATAGGAGAGTGCAGAGGACTAAAACTAAATGAAATTTCAGTCCCCACCCCCCACAAAAATGACTATGACTAAACAAAAAAAAGTCAACACTGGCACAGAGGCATGTTCTGCAATCTTATCTTGGCCAAAGCGGAGTGCCTGTCTGTCTCTGACATGTCCTGGGACACTGTCTGTCTGTCTGTCTGTCTGTCTGTCTGTCTGTCTGTCTGTCTGTCTGTCTGTCTGTCTGTCTGTCTGTCTGTCTGTCTGTCTGTCTGTCTGTCTGTCTGTCTGTCTGTCCGTCCTTCCTCTGGCATCTGGAGCCAATGGGAGAGGCTTCCTTCTCGCTGAAGGAGGGACACAGACATTATAAATAGCCAGGCTGCAGTAAACCACACTATGCAGCAGCACACAGTGTGTTTATTCCCCCCCCCCCCCCCCCCCCCCCCTCTCTCTCTCTCCATCCCACTCGAGATACGTTTGTGGGTCACGGACCAATCTTTATGGGTCACAAGTCGAATAAGTATGCCATTTTCTTACAAACAAAAAAAGAGTAGATTTCAAATGTTGTTGTTGTTTTTTGTTATTATTTCTTTATCTAAAATGTTGACATCATTTTATACATTTTAAAACAAACAAACAAATGAAGAAATTCCATTTCAAACTATAGTCTAGGGACTTGTAGATCCGCTATAGTTTGTCTCACGGACAAACGTCTTTAAATGTCTCTCTGTTTAAAGGCTTCAGGAAGCACTGCTCTATAGTCTAGAGTGATGATGAGTGACTGTTGTCCCCCCCTCCCGCCTCTCAGGCCCAATGTGCGGTACATGTGGTGTGGTTGACGACGTGCGCTCTGCCATGTACTGTACGCTGCGTGCACACGGCTCACACACGGCTCTCTTTATATGCTCCCGACTGGGGGGGGGGTTTGAGTGGAGTGGAGCTGAGAGGCAGAGGGTGGGCTGGAGGTGGGCTAGAGGTGGGCTATAGAGGTATATGCATGGGGGGGAATGCATTATCCTGATTATAGCCCAACAACCCAACATGCTTCCTTTGTTTTATTTTTACGAGACACAAATGTACAGTAATGCACAGTAATGCTGCCCCATGATCGTATAACCTGTTGGTACCAATCTGTACCGCCACACGTGCACGCGCATGCCTGTGTATAGCCCGTGTCTGTCACGTATAAGCACACACATGTCCCTTTTGTGTGGCACACGTGCATGTCCTATACCACAGAAGCCCCGCCCCTGCCGCACCCCTCCCAAATTAAAACCCACTCAAGCAAGAGGTGGGTCTGTTGGGCTCTGTTACCCCCGGCCTCCCCCCGGCCTCCCTCCCTGAGCCTCCCCCAGTATACTCCTGTCTGCTTGAGGCTGCAGAAAGAGATGGACGGATGGACGGACGGAGTGATGGACGGATGGACGCATAAAAAGGGGGGAGGGGGGGGTTGGTGGTGGTGGGCAGTCAAGCCTCTTGCTTGAGTGAGTTTTTAATTTGTCTGCTTACAGCAGAAGACGCCGCAGCGTGGCCGAGGGAGGGGGGGGGTTGGCTGGGAGAGAGAGAGAGGCCAGACGCAGTAGTGCTCATGCACTCATTCACCTCAGACTACAGACGCACACACACACACACACACACACACACACACACACACACACACACACATGGACAATGTCACTTATTACCGAGCCCTGTGGCTTTTGTCTGAACGATTCTGGCACTGATGCCTCTGTTTTCTCCCCCAGAACTGAAGCTCTGTCTCTGTCTCTGTCTCTGTCTCTGTCTCTGTCTCTGTCTCTGTCTCTGTCTCTGTCTCTGTCTCTGTCTCTGTCTCTGTCTCTGTCTCTGTCTCTGTCTCTCTCTCTCTCTCTCTCTCTCTCTCTCTCTCTCTCTCTCTCTGATTGATCAGTTCATAAGACTCCGTGGCAGGCTGGAATGAGCCTATATGTTCTCTGCCAGCTTCTGTAACAGAGAGATCGTTTGGCCCACTCCAACACCCCGAATGATATACATACGAACGACGAAAAGAGAGAGAGAGAAACTTTGTTCCCTATTTTTGGAGCAGCGAAGAGAAGAAGAAGCAGAAAAAGAAGAAAAACATTGAGGAGAAGGAAAAAAAGAAAAAAGTTAGCAATGAATGTGGGGTTGCTTTGAAAGCGTGCCCTGAGAGTCTGTGCGTGTTGTGTGATGTGGTGAAATGGCAGAAACATGGAGGTTGTCTTCCGGAGGATGGAACGTGAGAATGTCCCCGTCCTGCTATACGCCTCCTCTCCTCTCCTCTCCTCTCCTCTCCTCTCCTCTCCTCTCCTCTCCTCTCCTCTCCTCTCCTCTCCTCTCCTCTCCTCTCCTCTCCTCTCCTCTCCTCTCCTCTCCTCTCCTCTCCTCTCCTCTCCTCTCCTCTCCTCTCCTCCCCTCTCGCTGGCCTCTGAGGAGGAGCCACCATGCAGCGCTCTGCTCCTGCCTGCCTCCCCCTTTATACCAGACACACAGCTTCAGTTTCCCTCCTCCCAGGCCATGAGGGTATCAGGTTTGTTTTGGACGGGGGGAGGGGGGGCAGGGGGAAGGGGACGGCTGGCATATATGGAGAGGAGCCTCAGGACGCGCAGGACAAAATGTTTGCGCGGTGCGGACGGAGTGGAAGAAACCCGCTAAGAGACGTCGTGGACAAGCGGAGAGACAAGGAGAGAGATAGCGGGAAGGGGTTGACGTGGGGAGGGGGGGGAAATAGAACAAACAAGCCCTCCTCTTCCTCCTCCTCCTCCTCCTCCTCCCCCTCCCCTCCTGCCTCCTGTCCCGTAACTGCCCCTCCTGACCCCTCATCCATAAATTCCATGCCAGCAGCTGGAGTTGTGAAGCGGCCATTTTATGAATGAGGGCGGGAATGAGAGAGGGAGAGACAGAGAGAAAGAGAGAGGGAGGGAGGAGGGAGAGAGCGGTGGTGGTGGTGGGGGGGGGGGGGGGGGGGGGTTGGGCCTTCAGGTTGTGTTGTGTTGTTAGTTTTTGTCCGTGTCACGGTGTGTGTGTGTGTGTGTGTGTGTGTGTGTGTGTGTGTGTGTTCAGACTGAGGAGGAGCCTGGGGTGGGCCCACACACATACACTCTGCCTCTTTGCTAGTGGTTTAGTGTGTTTGTGTTTTTGTCCGTGCCTGTTACTGACTGAGGCACCAAGCAGCCATAAAAACAAGACCCAATTTAGGCAGCGCTTCCGCATCCTGCAGCTCACTTAGCAGCTAGATGGCTCGATAGATAGATGGCTGCCCGGTGCTGTACTGTATAGGTGCAGTGTATAGGATGTAAAATTCACTCCCGTGTGAAGTGAGGGGCGCTCTTTTCATCATCCATTCATTGTCAATTGTGTAGGACGAAAATTGCCGAATTGCTCGTGCACATATGACATAAATTCTCCACTCATTGTCAATGGGAGTTTGTGTAAGACGAAAATCGACACTAGCTGAAGATAGGGGGGCTAGTGCCCCCCCTCCTCCCCCCAAACAAAAAAGGTATTTTTTACAGTATAAAAGACAAAGAGAAAGATTCACAAAGAAGCCTCACGTGGCACACTAAGGGAGAAGGGAGAGCTGTCCTGCAACTGATTTGCATTTGTGTGTGCGTGTGCGATATATTTGTGTGTGAGATGTTGACTGTCTGCCATAGATTCCCAGTTTTCCAAGCACTGTGTTGTGTTTTTTCCTCTGGTGTTGTGCGTTCCAACATGTCCTCCTCCCTAGTGGTGTTCAGAGCAGGGTCCCAGGAGGGACCAGCCAAATGCACAATTGTTTAATTTGACTATTATTTCATTTAGACCTGCTAGTAAACACAAGCCTCTCTTTTTTCCCCTCCTATGGGGATTTCCTTTCCCGTCCTTCAAAGCGAGAGGAGGTTCTTGGTGTAAACATGTTTGTTTGAGTTATTTTGGGACTGCATGGGTAAAAGTTATATCACAATATTTATTGTTACATTATTATATATATTTTTTAATAATATCACTTATTACTAGAATGTGTTTATGTTACATTTACCAAATTTGTCAGGCTGAATTCAACATATTATCCGAAGATATTAGATAAACTCTAATATTATTAGAGAAATGCTTCTCAAATAATATCCTAATCATTACTAGCGTTTTCTTTTTTTTTATTGCATTTAGGCAGAGCTGGCAGACCTCTGTTATTCTTTTTTGTTTAAATATAAAATCACCATGTTAGCTGAAAACTATTATAACATATTATTAATCACAAAAAAAATTGTTTCTGCTGCCAAAGAACACATGGGTATATATCTTAACATCTTGAATACAATGGAGGCAAGTCCAGACACGGTGTAGGAGGAAGAGACATTAGCCATGCATATACGCTCTCTCTCCGGAGGTTCTCCTACTTTATTGGCTTGTTTTCGTGGTGCATTCGGCTGGCTGGAATGCACCAGCATTCTTCTCATATGTTGGGAGTGGAGGGTCACAGGGAGTTGAGCCTGTGTTCCTTTGTGGTGGCACTACATTACACCAGTGGTTCCCAAAGTGGGGTCCGGGGACCCCCAGGGGTTCCTTGAGGGAGTTCCAGGGGCTCCCCAGCTATAGTTGGGAACCAAATTGGTCTGTAACTCTTGAGAGCGTATGGAACCAAATGGAATCCATTGAGTTAAATTAACATAGATTTTACAATATACATTGGGGGTCCCAGAGATAGAAATGCCATTAAATGGGGGTCCGAAGCCTAATGCATGTCAAACTGGGGGGGGGGGGGGTCCTTCAAATAAAAACGGGTTGAGAATCTCTGCTAGGGCCGTAAAAATCCAGAGTCCCTGGCATATCTCTTCAAACGGGGGTCCGCGGGGCTAATTAGTGTCAATTTGGGGGTCCTTGACATGAGAAGGTTCGGGAACCAGTGCATTACACAGAGGTCCATGATGATGAGCTGCCAGGCTCATATTGATCCACTCGTCGCTCCCACAGTCCAAACATTTTTTCACTGACGATCGAAAACTATAAATGGAAACTAAATTAAAACTATGATGACTAAAACTAAGACTAAATATATTGACAATTTCGTCAACAAATAAAAACTAGACTGAACTGTTGGACAAGTGGACAAGAGTTCCTGTATAAGTCATTTTACACTTATATAGCCGATATACACGCTAGATACACGCTAGTTGTGATTTTCAGCAAGTGTAAAATCAGTCATTACGACATGGTATGTGACACGTTGTGAGAGCTTGTATATCTGATATTCACGGCACGCAGCGCCAACACTGAGTATACACCAGGCTTTTAGGGGAAGAAAGGGTGTGTGAATGTTCAGGGCCTCCTCCTTCAACCTTTCCGTTGGTATTTATGTGAAGCTAACGCAAATGACTCACGGCCATTGTTGAAGGAGAAGACAACAGGACCTCTTATTGAAACTACAGATGGGGAGGAGTTCAACAACAGAGGTCCAGGTTTTGTTTAGCATCAACGCTCTTGTCTTCATTTTATTTCCCTTGTCTTGTCACATATCTCTGCCGTCAGGAAGAAACCAGCCTAATATTTCAGGAAATGAAAAATATATTCTTTTTCAGGAAATGAAGAAAACAAAGCAATATTGCCTCATCAAAGTTGGTGTTGTGACTTTATATATTGTCAAATACTTGCTTGAGAGAGGTGGGGGGTGGGGGGGGGGGGGGTGGAGTTAGTTTCTTTAGCATACAGTTTGAGCGTCCAATGGAGTTTTCTCTGAAGCGCTTTTTACTACTTTTCACTGGTTCAATATTTTCGTAACAGCACATAGACTTAAAGGGTGTTCAAAAGCACTGATTTATACAAAAACGTCTAAAAAGGGGGTTAGGTGGTTTCCCCCCGACAGCAACAATATTCAAAACCATTTCCAGCACTGTGTGGCCGGTGAGTCCCTTTACATCAGCGAGGTCACGGGAGCGTGTGGCCTCTGTGTTGTCATGGTGAACCCCCACCCCGCCATCTCTCTCTCTCTCTCTCTCTCCCTCTGAGAGGGAGGGACAGACAGACAGACAGACAGACACAGAGACAGACACAGAGACAGACAGACAGACAGACAGAGGCGTATGCAGCAATAGGCAGCATGTGCCATTAGTTGTCTCGTCCGTCAGTCAGTCCGTCCGGGTTGTGTTGCGTTGTGTTGGCGCGCGGCGTACGGTAACGAGAGCCGACACTGAGTGACAGTGCAGACAAGAGGACACGCTGTCACCCAGTGAACACAGGGGACGTCCTCGGGTGTTGTTTACTCCTCCTCAACCGCCGTGTACATGAACTCTGACGAACCTTCCCGGGAGGGAGGGAGGGAGGGAGCCCCGCCCGCCTCCTATAATCCCGAGGGGGAGGGGGGGGGGGGGGGGGGGGGGTAGTCAGTAGTTTTTGTGCCAAGGAGGACCCCCGAATTGATATATTGATATATTTGGCCGCGGAACCCCCCCCCCCCCCCCCCCCATCTGAAAATGTTATGAGCCATGAGGGACCGCCCACAAGTTTTAGGTCTGTGTTTTAAAAAAAAACTGTTTTTCAAATGCTTTAAAGATTCTTCAAACATAGATGTTCAAACATAGCAGATTATCAAGCTCGCCGTGGGCTGCTATTTTTGCATAGCCAACGCATAAATCTCAAAGGACAGAGACAGTATATCTAGAAGGACAGAGACCGTATCTCTAGAAGCTTGCAACACGATCTGGAAGCCCACGACACACCGCAACACGTCGCCTTGTAAGCTTGTTGTTTGGTTATTTGGGGTGCATGACACTCGCACCCAGCTAAGTATAACTCAGGTTTAAGATTAACTGGGAATGTGCGTGCATGCGTGCGTGTGTGCAGTGTCGGTCGCCTCCAGGAAAAGGCAAGGCGGTAATAAAATGCTTCAGGTGTGCCTGATATTACCTACATGTAGCAGGAATGTGGCCCTGCAGGCGGAATGGGGGCCGTGAGAGGAATCGTGGAATTTGCCTTTGATCTGAGAGAGAGAGAGAGATAGAGAGAGACAGAGAGAGAGAAAGAGAGAGAGAGAGCTGTCTGGTGCAGGCCGCTGACAGACTGGTGTTTTGCATTCTCTCTCTCTCTCTCTCTCTCTCTCTCTCTATCTCTCTCTCCTTCCATCTCCCTATCATTCCTCCAGGTATCCCAATAGAGAACAGACGTGCATGCGTTACACCCATGATTACAGCCATCCCTCCCAGTCCCAGGTTGACTCGTCTCTGTGGCATCTGAAAAACACGAGAAAGTGCAGCGAGGCCACTGAATGAGCGGTCTGGCTAGTTAGGGCAGTAGCTAGCAGGATTGTGTGCAGGAGTGGGACACACAGGGACACAGGGAGGGGGTTAGGGGGGGGGGCATCGCACACTCCGGCCGGTAGCCCTAATCAAATCACCCCACAAGCCGGGGGAGCGGCGGTGCTCGGAAATTTTGGCCCTGGAAAAAGCCCTGAAGTCAGAGCCAGCTCCTTTGATGGCTTTCTTTTGAGTGGTAGTTAAAAGGATATGGTCTCCTGTTTCCTGTGTTTGCTCTCTCCCTGTGCCGTGTGATTGATGGCTCATTGATTGAGCAGCGTGTGCTCCCTCTCTCTCTCTCCACTAGCCAAGCTATCTGTCCCTGGCTGTGTGCAGCCCAGTGCCACACTGAGGCCAAGCTATCTGTCCTCCTGGCTGTGTGCAGCCACACTGAGTCCAAGCTATCTGTCCCCCTGGCTGTGTCCCCCTGGCCAAGCTATCTGTCCCCCTGGCTGTGTCCCCCTGGCCAAGCTATCTGTCCCCCTGGCTGTGTGCAGCCACACTGAGTCCAAGCTATCTGTCCCCCTGGCTGTGTGCAGCCCGAGCCCAGCCCAGAGCCACACTGAGGCCAAGCTATCTGTCCTCCTGGCTGTGTGCAGCCACACTGAGGCCAAGCTATCTGTCCCCCTGGCCAAGCTATCTGTCCCCCTGGCTGTGTCCCCCTGGCCAAGCTATCTGTCCCCCTGGCTGTGTCCCCCTGGCCAAGCTATCTGTCCCCCTGGCTGTGTGCAGCCGAGACCAGCCCAGAGCCACACTGAGGCCAAGGCCAGGTCATTAGGACCAGGCAGTTGTGGAGGGGGGGGCAGTGGTGTGTGTTTTTTGGAGGTTGTGCGTCCAAGAAATCACCGCTCTAGCAGGTGGGGGAATCCTCTGCCGGTCCTTATGGTCTCATTGTTCAACAAAGGATAATGTGTAACTGACAGCAATGCTCGGGGCAATATTTAACAGTTCAAGCCACTTGGTTAAGATAGTATTGTGTGTGTGTGTGTGTGTGTGTGTGTGTGTGTGTGTGTGTGTGTGTGTGTGTGTGTGTGTGTGTGTGTGTGTGTGTGTGTGTGTGGTGCACTTTGGATTTGAAATGGACAAAGGGCCCTTTTGTCACCACTATTTGGTGCAGATATAGAAACACTAATACTTTAAATGCAGAGGCGTAAATGCTTTCTGAAGCTGTAGCAGCAGGACGGAGACGGAGTGGTAAACGCTGCCCCGGGGCCATCCATTTGTTACAGTTCAGAAATGCACAAGTTGGTGCCTTTCTACAACATTTATGTCAAGTTTTAGATTTATTTCTGGCATTTCTTATGCTTTGGACTTGAGAGGTGAAGACATGCAAGACGAGACACAGGGTTCAACTTCAATGCTGGACCCTTGTGCTCACCAGTGGTGTAAAGTGCAATACTTTACTTGAGTATTTTTTTTCACTTCCAGTACTTTTACTTCTACTCCACTACATTTCAGAGGCAAATATTGCACTTTTGCTATACACTACAATTATTTGTAAACTTTAGTTACTAGTTACTTTTTTAGATTTAGATTTTTATGACAAAATATACAGTAACCACTTCAGCCCAATATACATTTTGCCCATTTGAAAATCTACAAGCCGATCTATAAGCTCACAATTCGTCGCTATGCGTCAATTTTCTTAACCTCCCCAATGGTGGCCTGCTCAAAGATGACTTGGGGGGTGATGGGAGGTGTAGACATACCCATCCATTTTGGCTAATCTAAGGATCTCATTCTCAGATTTGTACTTTACCGTTAGGTTTCCAAACCAACTAGTGATACCATCCATTCCATACCTTACAGTTAACTCTATACTAGTTCTATATAAAAGATCAGCATTATGTAATGTGCACGCGCGCACGAGAGAGCACACTCACGGCAGGTGGCGGTGCCCTCTTCTCCTCTCCGGTTCAGTCAATGGAATGAAACGCCTTCTTGGAATGAAGCAAATTTGTAAGTATGGCAAGTAAAAGTCTGTTTGGGCAAGCCCTCCTCAGGCAGAATACGACAGAGTGAGTGAGTGGAATGATAATAAATAAAAGTCGAATTACTGTTCGACCGAGTGAGGATGTTGGTGTGTGGCTTCACTTGAGAGAGGTGGTGGTTTGGGGCGGTGGTTGATTTATGAGTTGTGTACTGCAGTGTTTCTCAAAGTTTTTAGCCTGTGACACAAAAGAGAAATTAGATGTTTGCCCGGAACCCAGACCCAGCCGATCTACAAGCTCACAACGCGTCGCTTTGCGCCTCATTGTGAGCTTGTAGATCGGCTATTTTCACTACTTCTTAAAACATTTCTTAGATTTTTTCTTAGATTTGTCATTTATTTCTTCATGAAATTACTGGGGGAAAAAATCACAGAAATTTAGGGGGGGGGGGGGGGGGGGGGTTGAAACTAATAATAATAATTAAAAACGTAATGTAGGAAACAAAAAATAAAGGGACCCATAAAAATGTGTCCATAACCCACAAAAGGGTCCCGACCCAGTGTTTGGGAACCAGTTGGTGTACTGCATGTACGTACAGTATACTGTAAGCCCAGATATGCTTTCACAGCACACTACTGGTTGAAGAATGATTGCATAAAGGGCCATTGTCTAGTGAAAAGCACTCTGTCAAGTCATGAGTAATGTGATTAGGTCGCAGATTACTATGAAAACCTGTTAGTCCGTCCATCGATCCGTCCATCACGGATAAGGCGTGACACCTTATATTTAATTACATACTTGAGTCATGTTCACGCTAAACTTTGCTCACTTTTGTCAGGAATCAGTTACAGGAAATATGCCACAGAATGTGAAAGGACCAAAAGATCCCGTCTCAGCGAGTTGTTTACATTCTCGGAGTGTTTGTGGGTGTGTGTCTGTCGTGTAGCCTAACTGGCGTTGCCAGATTTTGTGAGAGAAGTAAGCAACCAGGTCTATGAAAAGAGACTATAATAGTCCACATGAGCACTTCAGCCGATCTACAAGCTCACAGCGCACCGCCATGCACTGTGAGCTTGTAGATCTTATGCAAATCTTGTATGTAAATCCCAGGAACAAAATATTACAATTTTAATTTGGGAGTCCAAATAAGAACTATACTGTAGAAACAAAGCACCCCCCCAGTTCTGAGTGCAGCCTATAACCTCTGTGCTGCTTCTGCTGCGAACCCCTGTGGCCGGGGCCCCCTGTTGGACAAACGGCGGCGGTGCAGCCCGCGCTGGTCCATTTGTGGAACTGTGTGTGAGGTCTCTGGACAGGAAGACAAAGGGCATGTTTCAGAGCAGAGCGGAGTGGAGTGGGCCACGCTGCTGGCTGCATGGTCCTGGCTGCAAAACAGTGGTTCCCAAAGTGGGGTCCTTGAAGGAGTTCCAGGGGGTCCCCACCCCATGCAGCCAAATGATAATTAGGAACCAAATGGACCCTTATGGGTCTGTAACTCTTGAGAGTGTACAAATGGAACCAAATTAACCTGTTAAATTAAACATTGATTTTGCAATACAAATTGGTGGTCCCAGAGATAGTTAAATGCATTAAAATGCCATTAAATGGGGGTCCGTAGACTAATGCATATTAAACTGGGAGTCCTTGAAATGAAACGGGTTGAGAATCACTGCTAGAGCTTCTCTTATGGGGTCCTTGGCATATATTTTCAAATTGGGGGTCCACGGGGTAATCATCATATTATAATTCACTCAATGTCTGTCTGTCTGTCTGTCTGAAACACTGTCGTAGCTCCTCATTGCCTGCATCAATCGCTCCGACTTTTCACACAGGCATTGACCATAATATTATGGAGGAAAGAGAGAGAGAGGTCTGCCTGCCAGAGGAGAGGAGAGGAGAGGGGTTAGACTATGGCCCAGCGTTTTCAAACTGCGTCTTTATGTGTCCCCTGGCTGTGAGTGTGCCACAACATTCCACAATGAAGGCCATTGTTTGTTTGGGGGCGAAAAGCGTGGGTATTTTGTTTCAATCATTTCTGGAAGTCTTATGTTTGACATGGTGGGGGCTTAGCACTTCCTGTGGCTGGGAGCGGACTTGTTCTCTATATGGGCGCTTCTTTGGCCACTGTAGCGCCGTCCTCAGGCTCTCTCTCTCTCTCTCTCTCTCTCTCTCTCTCTCTCTCCCTCTCTCTCTCCCTCTCTCTCTCCCTCTCTCTCTCTCTCTCTCCCCTGGCGTGTGCCCTCTGTGCTCCCTGGCAGCGTGCCACTGTATAATCTACTGAAGCGCTTCCTTTCTCCGTGACCGCCCGCGCTCATGTGTCGCAGCACACACCTGCGGAGCGTTATTGTGATGTGCTGCTGACACACAAGCGCTGATGGCATGTTGGATTATCTACATGGCAGCATGAGCTATGGTGTGTGTGTGTGTGTGTGTGTGTGTGTGTGTGTGTGTGTGTGTGTGTGTGTGTGTGTGTGTGTGTGTGTGTGTGTGCGTGTGCGTGTGCATGTGCGACTGTGCGTGCGTGCACGTTTGCCGCAAAACAGCATCGTGCAAGAATAGTCAAAATAGCCGAACCACGAGCTCACACAGTGTCAGATCGTCTACTTGAACTATTTCAGTAAAAATAGGGATCGATTGTGAATAGTTTGTTTTCTTAAATTATGAATTATTGTTATTGTATCATACTGTATGTTCTCAAACAGGTCACCTCTGTAAATAACCCTGAATGACATTGTTACTTTCTAGAAGCTTTTGGTCAGACGTCTGTAACGTAAATATGGGGGAGGGGAGGAGATGAGATGAGATGAGATGAGATGAGATGAGATGAGAGGAGAGGAGAGGAGAGGAGAGGAGAGGAGAGGAGAGGAGAGGAGAGGAGAGGAGAGGAGAGGAGAGGAGAGGAGAGGAGAGGAGAGGAGAGGAGAGGAGAGGAGAGGAGAGGAGAGGAGAGGAGAGGAGAGGAGAGGATGTTGACATTTCACCTGTCCTAACATTACATGGACTCAGAGAGCTGACGTACTCCTCCTTAATCCCATTTAAAGGGCTAATGTGTCATGAGGGAGGAGGAGGAGGGTGGGCTGTGTGTGTCCGTGTCAATTTACAATTTACAATTTAGGCATTTAGCAGACGCTCTTAATCCAGAGCGACTTACATTAAGCAAGAACAAAAGCATGGGAATACATCACATAAAAGCATTTATCATGAAACATGCGTAAGCTAAGAAAACAGTGGAATATCTATATAATGAAACTATACATATATACTACTATGCTATACATATGTACTATGGCGTGCTATGACTACATACAATGCAATTATAGTGCTGTCTACATAACATGCTATAAGTCTGTATCAAATGCTATCTAAGTCTACGGAAGTGCTATCTAAGGGGGTAGGGTAAGTGCTATGGGCCATGATGGAGTCTGAAAAGGCGGGTTTTCAGACTACGGCGGAAGATTGGGAGTGATGCTGCAGTTCTGACTGCAATGGGAAGTGCATTCCACAGTTTTGGAGCCAGAAGGGAGAAGAGTCTGGGACGTGTGGAGCGTTGTCCCGGCATTTTTAGTGAGGGTACTTCCAGCTTCCCTGCGTTGGCTGATCTGAGTGCGCGTGTCCTCAGATGTCCGTGATGCGGTAGATGGTTGTCTGCCCCCCCCCCCCCCGACACACACACACACGGCACCCACACACGCATGCACGCACACACCCACTACACTACACCGACACACATATCCCGTCCTTCGCCCCCTCATCATCAGACACGGAGACACACCTGTCTGTCTGCTGCAGAGATCAGTCCTTGTTGTGATTCATACCAAAACAACACGTCGACAGTGTGTCGACGTGGACTCCCTGGATGGATGAATGATCTGTTCTTCAATTCATCTTGTTTTTTTGTGTTTTTTAATGTGTCATTTAATTATTGTGTTATTAACTGTTTGTATGTGTCATGTATTGTCATGTCTGTCTTCTATGTACATTCGTTATCTATCTGTCCGTCCGTCCGTCCGTCCATCAATTCCTCCCTTTAAGCTTCCTGTTCTGTCAACACTGACAGTGTGTTGGATAAGGAATCGGAACCATTTTCGGTAGAATTATAATGCGTGCATGCGTGCATGCGTGTGTGCATGCGTGCGTGCGTGCGTGTGCATGTGTGTGTGTGTGTGTGTGTGTGTGTGTGTGTGTGTGTGTGTGTGTGTGTGTGTGTGTATGAGTGTGTGTGTGCGTGTGTGTGTGTTCGGGTGGCCTCTGCAGCCCTGCATACATGCCACGTCCTGTGAGTGTCAAACACTCAGCGTGCACCACTTTCCACTGACGGGATGAGCCAGCTCGCACGCAAGAGAGAGAGAGACACCATATCAATACAGGAGAGAGAGAGAGAGAGAGAGAGAGAGAGAGAGAGAGAGAGAGAGAGTGACACAGACAGACAGACAGACAGACAGACAGACAGACAGACAGACAGACAGACAGACAGACAGACAGACAGACAGACAGACAGACAGACAGACAGACAGACAGACAGCGCCCTAGCTATGCCTTTCTATTGGTAACATGCTTTCCTGCAGTGCTGTAATTGAACTAAAATGGAACAAAAATGGACTTGTTCCATGGTTTGTACAGTACACACTGGGAGTTAAATGATTGTACAGCGTGGTACAGTTCTCCAGTAGTTCCCATTATGGTGACGTTATGGTGTCTGTAGTTTCTTTATGTCTTGCTTTTCTTCTTCTCGTGGTTTCCTTCCCTCTCGCTTTCTTTCTCTCCACCTCCTATACAGGGGTGGCCATGTGAGTTGTTGAGGTCCCTAAAAGGGGGAAGACAGAGAGAGAGAGAGAGTGTGTTCGTTTGAGCATGCACACGCCCACGTGTGTGTGTGTGTGTGTGTGTGTGTGTGTGTGTGTGTGTGTGTGTGTGTGTGTGTGTGTGTGTGTGTGTGTGTGTGTGTGTGTGTGTGTGTGTGTGTGTGTGTGTGTGTGTGTGTGTAGACCGGGAGAGCAAGAGAAACAGTACAGTAGGGTGAGAAAGAAAGAGCGAGAGAAAGGGGCATTGGAGAGAGAGAGAGAGAGAGAGAGAGAGAGAGAGAGAGAGAGAGAGAGAGACACACACACAGAGACAGACAGATACAGAGGGGGTAGAGTCAGAGTGGGATGAGAAAGAGAGGAGGAGGAGGAGGAGGAGGAGGAGGAGGAGGAGGAGGAGGAGGAGGAGGAGGGAAAGGAGAAACATTTCCTCCCACTGTGAAAAGAGGAGGTGAAACGTGGAGGGAATAGAAGCATGATGTCACCGGCAGCCAATAGGAAGTGTGGGCTGGGGACTGTTTAAGGTCTGTCAGCTGTCCTGCTCCATCCACTGCTCTCAGGCAATAAGGCCAGGCCACTGAGGCCATACTAGACTAGACCATTCTGGACGGGAACCCCTTTTGGTGTTTTAAGCACTATGTTATACTATTAGCAGATCTACAAGCTCATAGTGCGGCACCGAGTGCCGCGCTACGATCTTTTAAATCTGCTATTTTCTTTTAATCGTGAATGTTTTTTAACGTTTTTAACTCAAATCTTTGTTTCTTTGTTCATATATTCAGATGGGGGTCGGCGGCCAATTACATATAGTTTTTGGGGTCCTTGACATGAAAAACTTTGAGAACCAAAGACATAGAAACATAGTTTTTTCTGAAAGCTGTCATATTTCAGAAGACATTTAGTAGGAATCTGGTCTCAGGTCTAAATGTGCTAGACCATGTTCTGTCCTGCTCCGGCCACTGGTCTCAGGCAGTAAGGCCAGGTCACTGAGGCCATACTAGACCATGCCTCTGCCTCTGGCCCCATCATGGCTCCAGGCCTGCTTCCTAAACCCATCCAGGGTCACTGCTATCCCAACCTTAAGCCCAAACCACACCAATTGTGTCGGGTGGGGACAAAACGTTTTTTTTTTTTTTTTAACCACAACCACAACAATGCAACTCCTTTCAACTCAATAAGTTGCATTGGTGTGGTTTACCTTCAAAACCGTTTTGTCCCCACCGACCCTTTGTGGTTTGGGCTTTACAGTCCACATACACTACAGACTACTAACACTATATGCTCTCAAAGACTGCAATTAATCGCTGTGTTTGATTTATCTCTGACATAATAATCTCATTTGCCATGTCCATAAATTAAAGTATGGAGGAGATTAGTCTAGGGAATCGAGGACTGCCAGAATCTCTCCCTCTCTCAAAGTCTGTCACGACTCATGAGAAGTTGTTTCCTGAGACCAGGAGCGAATGAGATACAGGCTTCATTGTAAGCCAAGATTGACGTGCACTGAAACGGCAATGTGAGTATATACTGTGCGTGCGTACCCACGTGCCCACGCATGCATGTGCCTGCATGTGCCGATGAGCCCAAGAGTGAAACTTGAGGCGACGTAACACCAAATCTGTTGAGAGACTTGTAAACAGTGACGTGTTTTACCCCCCCAGCGTGTGGGCTGCATTAAAACGGCAGAGCCTTATTTGGTGTTGTTGTTGCCCAATTGCTAATGAGGACAAGCCATTATGAGTTCATTGTTTACCGCAGCACAATGGCTCCTTATTGTAATCAAAGCCCTTAAATCCACACGGTAACCCACACCGGCTGTTTGATTGTCCTCGTCCACAATGGGAAATAAAAAAGCAAGGCTTGAGGTGATATCGCCTGTACTTTGAATACGGGTTTGCAGGCACGCCCTTTGGTGCAAGGGGATCAAATGAAAGTCCTGTGGCGGGCAGGGGGCTGTCGAGCACTGGCAAACACCTCCCGGTACAGTATGAACTGTACCCATCACTGGTCTTATCAAAGCCCAAACACAAAAAGGTCAAAGGTACAGTAAGTGTTCTCCTCTAGTCTATTTTGCTGCTCAGCTGTCCATACACTACCGGTGAGCCGGATGCTTTACACAAGATGAGCAGATATAGTGGGAAGTGTGTTTATGAGGGAGAAATAAACTTTCATGCTAAGTGAAGCTTTCCAGGCGGCAGATAGCGGATCAACCATTTGAGAGAGCAGATTTCTTATCACACCATTAGACTTGAAAGGCCAAAGCGTGAGCTTGGGCGCAGCCTGTGCGCTTCAAGGGGAGAATGGTCCCAGTGTCCTGTCTGTCTGAACAGATGTTAACACAACTGCCCCCGATGAACCCGCAGGCCACACAAAAACGGATGCTGTGTGCGAGCGTGCGCGCCGTCAAGAAAACACACTGAGAAAATGAAATTAAGAGGAGGAAAAGGAAACCCTGGTGCCAGATGTCATATTTGAAGTGGCTAGCGGGGCTGCGCCAGCCAGAGCGATGAGGTGGCAGACACCCGGGCTCGCGTCCCAAAGAGGAGAGCAGAGATGCGCCGGAGAAAATGGGCAGAGCAACAAAATGTCTCTCACCCACCGCAGGCTGTCTGGGCATGCCAGCATCCCGGCCACTGTCGTCTGTGTTTGTGTGTGTGAGAGAGAGAAACTGCAGTCACATAACTTAAGAGACTGTGCAGACATGCATAGCTGAGTGCTAATCAGGAGGTTTCTGGCATTGTTTAATGCTAAGCTTATCCCCTATAGTGGAAGAAAACTTTCAGAATTCCATGCCTTAAATACATAAATCTCAAGCACTCTGGGAGTAATTAAAGGAGATAATCATGCCTAAATGTTGTGGAGGAAAGCTATTATCACGTTGTAAAGTTATTTTCTGGTAAACGGGATTAACTGGAATTCTTCATTATTTATTTGATATCATAAAGGGGGGTGGAGGGGTGGGGGCCAATAAAATTAACTGGTACATTTAGGGTGAGGAGCCGGAAATTCAAAGGAATAGCGGTACTCCTAAATATAGAGGTTTGTGGCTCGGGAGGTAGAACAGCCATCTGGAAATCAGACATTCCCACTGTTTGATCTCCCTTCAGGCTTACTGTCAAAGTGTCCTCCAGAAAGACATTGATCCCCAACCATTCCCTGGGCGCCATGTTAACCACTTGAACCCTAGCAGCAAGCATCCCTATTCTGGGGGGATATTTGCCAAAAATGGCAGATCTACAAGATCTCAAGGCAACAGATTTGGCGTAGGGCATGCACAAAAAGAGTGGACCTTGTAGAAACCTATACCTCGGTCAATGGTTAATAGTTCCCACTGGACCTAGTAGTTTGGATGGATGGTTAATAGTTTGGATGGAACCGTTTGTCAAATGGTTAAAGCTCTATGTTCTCATATTATCATTACTATAGAGAGCTCTATGTTCTCATTTTATCATTACTATAGAGAGCTCTATGTTCTCATATTATCATTACTATAGAGAGCTCTATGTTCTCATATTATCATTACTATAGAGAGCTCTATGTTCTCATATTATCATTACTACAGAGAGCTCTATGTTCTCATATTATCATTACTATAGAGAGCTCTATGTTCTCATTTTATCATTACTATAGAGAGCTCTATGTTCTCATATTATCATTACTATAGAGAGCTCTATGTTCTCATATTATCATTACTATAGAGAGCTCTATGTTCTCATATTATCATTACTATAGAGAGCTCTATGTTCTCATTTTATCATTACTATAGAGAGCTCTATGTTCTCATATTATCATTACTATAGAGAGCTCTATGTTCTCATATTATCATTACTATAGAGAGCTCTATGTTCTCATATTATCATTACTATAGAGAGCTCAATGTTCTCATATTATCATTACTATAGAGAGCTATATGTTCTCATATCATTACTATAGAGAGCTCTATGTTCTCATATTATCATTACTATAGAGAGCTCTATGTTCTCATATTATCATTACTATAGAGAGCTCTATGTTCTCATATTATCATTACTATAGAGAGCTCTATGTTCTCATATTATCATTACTATAGAGAGCTCAATGTTCTCATATTATCATTACTATAGAGAGCTCTATGTTCTCATATTATCATTACTATAGAGAGCTCTATGTTCTCATATTATCATTACTATAGAGAGCTCTATGTTCTCATATTATCATTACTATAGAGAGCTCTATGTTCTCATATTATCATTACTATAGAGAGCTCTATGTTCTCATATTATCATTACTATAGATAGCTCTATGTTCTCATATTATCATTACTATAGAGAGCTCTATGTTCTCATATCATTACTACAGAGAGCTCTATGTTCTCATATTATCATTACTATAGAGAGCTCTATGTTCTCATATTATCATTACTATAGAGAGCTCTATGTTCTCATATTATCATTACTATAGAGAGCTCTATGTTCTCATATTATCATTACTATAGAGAGCTCTATGTTCTCATATCATTACTATAGAGAGCTCTATGTTCTCATATTATCATTACTATAGAGAGCTCTATGTTCTCATATCATTACTATAGAGAGCTATATGTTCTCATATTATCATTACTACAGAGAGCTCTATGTTCTCATATTATCATTACTACAGAGAGCTCTATGTTCTCATATTATCATTACTATAGAGAGCTCTATGTTCTCATATCATTACTATAGAGAGCTCTATGTTCTCATATTATCATTACTATAGAGAGCATACAGTAACTTTTCTTTTCTTTTTGGTTTTATGACCTCAATTACACCCAAAGAACCTGAACTTTGAACGTTCAGTGGATTTTCTGTTGGCTGGAGTTTTCGAAGCCTTCTGAGCTGCAATGAAAACAGGCAAAACAGTGAAAACAGTGACATCTGCTGGCAAATCCCATTGACATATATGGGATTTGATGGCTCTTACATCACAAACAGCAGGAAAAGCAGAACACTTGTTTGAGGCAGAACACCGCTGACCACAGAAAATCTACTGAATGTTAAAAGTTCAGGTTTATTGGGTGCAATTGAGCTCAGAAAACCTAAAAAAAAAGGGGAAATTAAAATTTCATCCAATCAGGAGAGAGCATCCATTCTGAGCTGCATTTTGTTTGCTCATTTCTTGCACATTTGCACACATAACCACACATGGTATAATTTTAGGACTTGTAGTCAGCCAGCTGTTAGTACAGCAATTGACTAATGACCTATCAGTTCCTGTGAAGCATTTCTTTTCTCATTTTCATCCGCTTTCTAACTCAACTGTAAAAAAAATGTTGCTCTGCTCAATCAGAGCTAAGGCATCCTTGAAGTCAATGTGAGATGCGTCTTTCTGGATCCAGATGTCATGCCATGCCAGCCTTGCCAGCACAGAGAGAGAACGTGTGCCAGGATGAAAGGCAGCCACTGTGTTGTGCCAATGCCACAGAAGCCCAGGCTGCAGATGGCTGTCTACAGAAATAGGAGCGCAGTCTCCATACCCCAGGCTCAAGATAGGCTCAAAAACTAAAGCTTGGTGTGGAGTTTGCATGTTTTCCCCTAGGGTAGGTACCCTCACAATCCTTTTGGCTCTATACTGCCTCCCCCTGGCCATCCGGGGCACCTGATGGAGGGGGAAAGAAACTGGTTGGAATAACGTGTTCCTTCCACACAGGGGAAACTCCCCCATGTCAGGTGAAAAGAAGCGGCTTGGATTCCTCATGCATAGAAGGAAGCATGAGGTCAGTCCACTGCTCTCCCCAGGTTGGCAGAGGGAGTGTAGCGCCCAGGATTACATTAGATAATTGACACTGGGTGGAAAAACATTGTTGCAAAATCGTGGGATAAGAAATAAGAATAATAGAAAAATATACAAAATAAATAAAGCTTGGGCGCAAAGTAAAAGTCGCCACTGCATGCAAACAGCATGCTCACAGGTAGAGTAATTATTTGGTAAGAAGCTGATTTATTTTCTCTCTGGCATGAGACAGCGTTGTGATGTAATGTTGGACCATGTGGCGGCAGCGCTTCTCTGGTTAGCAGCCAATCTAGGGACACGGAGAAGAGCAGGAGGTACACAGCTACATGTTAGACTGCACGTCACTCAAAATATTACACAAGCTGGCCCACTGATTTGCTGAGCTATTTATTTTACACACACATTTTATACGCACGCACGCACACACACACACTGTATGTCTGACTTTAGTGGCCATGATGATTGGTTGATTCCCTGTCAGTACTGTGTCAGCATTGTTATTAATATACTGCATTTAGTGATAGTACATTATGAAGTTTTCCCTCCGCAAGTAGGTATAGGTACTGTACCAGAATGTCGTGTGTAGGAGGGAGACGACGAACTGAGGGCTGGACACACAATGCTCGCTCTAACCCCCGTGCTGTTAGTACAGTAAGACAGTCAACCAGCCAGCCAGACAGCTGGTGAGCTATAGCCAAACAGCCAGCCAGCCAGCCAGCACCGTGCTGCCAGGAAACACACTGTATTTAATGAAGCAAATCTGGGAACTCAGGTATTTTTAGAAGCCACTTATAGTGTGAGAGGAAACACCTCAGAAGGGTGCAAAAAAAACACAAAAAATAAATAAATAATGAAAACATTGCCTGAGTTCTCCCTGAGCTTGCCTCTCACGTACTTCACGCCTATACTCAGCCGGTGACTCCGCCTATACTCAGCCGGTGACTCCGCCTATACTCAGCCGGTGACTCCGCCTATACTCAGCCGGTGACTCCGCCTATACTCAGCCGGTGACTCCAAGCTGTAACTCGGGTAACCGACACTGAGTGTGGACGGTCTCCGTGAATGTCATTATCAAGCATAACCGGAACGAATCTGCCAGTAATTCGATTTGTCACCGCTATCGGTGTTAGCACATCACATTCCATTTGGGGCAGATTAGCCTTATAAATGCAAGGGTGTGTGATGCATGCACCCTGCACACACGCTATACTCATTGGATAGGAAGTCACAGGAAAGGCACCTGTAATAATAATACGCTGCATTTCGCTTGCTTTTTTTTTTTTACACAATGCTCCTCGGAAGAAAATAGATAAGCGATGGGTTGGTTGGTTGACAGGTGACTGTGACTGCAAACATGAGGTGTGGGAAGGAGAAAAACAGAGAGAGAGAGAGAGAGAGTGTGTGAGATAGGGAGAAGCGAGGAAGATGCCTAGCTGCAGTCCTCGCCCGTGAGCATCACCTGTTTTTCACAAACACGCCAAAACGTGACAGCCACTGAGCCAATGAGCGAATTCCTCTGTTGAGTTTTCTGATTTAATAAGGGAGACTGTTGAGGAAACCTATTACCGGTACTCTCTTAAAAATAGGACTACAGAGGCGCTCCAGAGGAGAGCAAGTGAGCTGCCATTAGAAGCCATGGTCACTGGGCTCATTTCTGGCCGTGCTATATGAGCCGGACGCATTGCTCACATGTCTCTCTGAAACAACCACAACCGCCTCATACCGCTGCTGTCGGGTGGAAACCTTGTATGTCCAAAACTATTCCCTTTTTTCGTATTATTAAAAAAATATGAAGTAGGGCGTTATAATTTATGGGGGGAAAGACACCATAGAATGTTGAAATAGGGAGATACTAGATTTCTGCTCGACGGCAATAATATCTTGACCAAGACGTTATTCCAGATTCACTTTTTCTATGCATTTCATATGCATAGAAAATACAAATGTCCCTTGCCTTTATACATGAATTAGCATGTTACCATGGAAACAGAGCTGGAACTTAGGCCGACTGCTCAGATCAACACTAAATGTGAGAAGATGTTTATGTACAGTGCATGCTGCAGACAGTATGCCTAATATCGATATAATATCTACGCTATCATACTGCGGTTTTTAATAAAAAAACGCAGTATGATAAAAAACAAAAACATATATACACATAGTACCTGAGATAAGATTATACCGGTAAGGTGCGTGAGCATATAGCAGCCGTTGTGTAAGGGCATTGTGCAAGGTGCTAGGACACTTATATCACTTATAGCTAGGACACAAGGCTGCTGTACTTTATACCTCATACTTTAAATGCTTAGTATGAGGTATAAAGTACAGCAGCCTTGTGTTCATACAACAGAAGATTGGGTATTGGGTAAGACTGACGTTATGTATTTTTCAGGACCTTTCACTGCTTCGTCTCAACCATTACTCTATGGCTCTGGTCTCAGTCATTTTTTGACATTCCGTTTTTCTCCAAAGTTGAATGTTGCCACTACTGTTGGAGCAGCCATAAACTACACAGGTTCATTCTGATGTTCTGGGCATCTTTGTAAAGTTAGTGTTAGTAAAAAGCATGTAAAGGAGTAACGTTTGAGCAGACTAACATCAGTCACTCTACCATTCAATGTAGTAGAAGAGGTGCGGGTTTAAACCGCAGCTATGTTGGCTCCGCCTACAGGAAATACGTAAGCTGCAACCATGAGACCCCGTTTTCTGAATTTGTCTATAATGAAAGTGAGGACATGTTGTTCTCAACGCTGAGGAAGACATATCAGGTGAAAGCACGTCCGTTGCTTCTGTCCACGAGAGGTTAATAAACCATGTGAAAAGGACATTCAGTGTGTCCTGGCTATTTACTCACTTTCATGCTTGGAGATCTGCCATTTGTCTCTATGCGAGACAGAATGTCCAACCAAGTATAACTCAGGCTTAAATGGTGTACGTCTTAAAAGGGAAAGTAATACGGTGTCGTTTGTTGTTAGGCGGGTGCTGCATACCTGTGTGTACAGTTGGACTTAGCAGATATACAAATAACAACACCACCAAAAACAACAACAGCAGCGGCAGCAGCAGCTGCATAGTGGGGCCTGAGGGGAGAAGGAAGGGGTGTGCGTGTGTCTGTGTGTGTGTGTGTGTGTGTGTGTGTGTGTGTGTGTGTGTGTGTGTGTGTGTGTGTGTGTGTGTGTGTGTGTGTGTGTGTGCACGTGCGCACGCATGTGTGTGGGTGTGTATGTTGTTGTGACTGAACGCGAGTGAGGGGAAATGCCACGCATGCCTGAACACACAGACCAGCACATAGTTGTGTGAAAAACACAGCGCTGGTCTTTAGTGGGCACGGGAGTGGAAGATACCCAGAAACACTGGCGTTCGGGAGCAACGGGTTCATCCACACGCACATACACCTTTGTGTTGGTGAGTTTTAAGCCATGAAGCTCTCCTGAGCCAGCTGTCTGCGCGAGAAAAATCACCCCGCGCGAGACGCCATGCAATGTTTCTCCTTTCCAAAACACTCAGCAAAACAGCACCCTACACAGGCACGCACACACACGCACACGCGCACACACACACATACACACACACACACACACACACACACACGCGCGCGCGCGCGCGCGAGCGTGCGTGTGTGTGTGGGCGCAGGCACGCACACACACACATTATGCGCTGCACAGGGCCAGACCCGCTTTGTCTGAAAAGGTGAAAAGCAGCAGATGAGATCAGCAGAGCTGGGTTCCAGCAGAGCAGGAGGAGACTGCCGCAGCACTTATAGGACGACCATATTGGATTCTTTCTGCGGTGTGGTTTGCCTTTGGCCGTGAGCGGAGGAAGCATCCTCTTCTCTTGGCCGTCTGGGGCTAGATGTGGTTTAAACAAGTGTCTGGAGTCACGTGATCAGCTGGCGGCTCCCGGGGACGATCGGGTTGCCGGAAGAGGATGTGGCCTGATAGAACCCTGGGGGTTGGGGGGGGTTCGGCCTTCCGCCATGCATTGTGGGGCTGCGGTTGTTCCCTAGCCAGGATCTCCCCCCCGCCTGCTACCGTATACTCCTGCTTTGCTACCTGTCTGTGGAACCTGAGCTGGACAGCCATAGTAGCTCCCCTGTCCTCTCTGCATACAGTATATCATCGCTGTTTGAATGTCCACATTAAAACTGTTACTTTTCAGGGAATGGAAAAGCAATTGTGTCAATGTGGATCCAATTCAGTCATGATCTCATGGTCTCTCTTGTTAATACTTTGGTTTAATATTTAATATTAACGAGACACACTTAACCACTTTCACTTCAAAAAGAAAATGCTAAAATAGCCAATTTCTTACTATTTTTGTGCAACACTGTAATATGACAAAGTAGGCCATTACTAATAAAAAAATAACATAAAAAGGTGACATCTGGAGATACAAGGTGTCTGCCCGAGGGCAATGATATAGAGTACAGTGTAGTACAGTGAGTACGTGTATCACGTATCACGTGTAATCTACGTTGAGTAGATTTATTTAGGTCAGTGGTTTTCAACCTTTTTCATATCATGGCCCATTGTTTATCCAGCATTTGAGCCACAGACCACCATTTGATGACATTTAGCCTTTATGGACCACTAACTGTCCATTTGGTTACCAACACTCCCCGGACCACTGATTTAGGTACAGTATATGGATGGAGTGAATGATTCAGTAACTGAAACTGAACTGGATGTGATGCTGGGATTAATGGAATAATTTGGTCTAATGGAACAACGGCTGCGTTTAGAGAGCGAACAGTATGACTGGCTGTCCGTTCCACAGCTACTGTACTGTACAGTAGAGGTTGTAAAGAGACATAATAATACTATGAATGTGGGTCTGTACTCTGTAGTGCCTGTATAACTTAGTGCACTTGATATAACACAAACACACGCACGCACGCACGCACGCACGCACGCACACACGCACGCACGCACGCACGCACGCACACACACACACACACACACACACACACACACACACACACACACACACACACACACACACACACACACACACACACACACACACTCACTTAGCTGGTGTAGCCTACAGGTCGTGGTATAGTTTATTTATTGTTAGTGTTAGTTAATTCGTATAGGTTTTGGTGTTTCAAATAAGACCCGACATTTTCCATTCAAACGTAAAAGGTCAGCCTTGTTATTAGCAGCAGTATTTTTTGGTTGGTTACTCTTCACATCCGTTCAGCTTTTTTCCCTTTTAGAGTTACTATGTTTTTCTTTTTTTTTCTGAATCCGGGAAAAAGCCATGCTTAATTGCTATGGTTACAACTCCCCCTCTCCTCCATGTCTCTCTTCCTCTCTCTCTCAGCCTGTCTCTCTCTCGCTCTCTCCGTTTCTCTCTCCCTCTCATTCTCTCCGTCTCTCTCTCCCCTCCCCTCCCGACGCCCTGCTCTCTCTCTCCACAGAGGACTTGTTTACCGTCTCTGCTCCAGACTCAATAACATGTCAATCATCAGGATTAGAACCTCCCCTGCTCGCCTGCCACTGGTCCGCTGCAAATGTCCCAGTTTACCCCCTCCTTCCCCTCCCTCTCACACTCCTCCCCCTCACACCCCCCCTCCCCCCCACCACTGTGTATAATGAATGATATCCCTACTGTCTGTCACGCTTCCTATTCATCCTGAATGACACAGGGTTATGATACACAGCTGACATTAATGGGATTCTCCCCTTTCATTCGTCTTTTTTCCCGTATAGATATTGTTACGGGGTAAAATCCTGAGTGTTCATTTAACCACCGGGAGAGTGGATAACATGACCAAATGGACCCGTAAAGCGGGAACCTCATACAGTACTGTATGTCCAAATACTGTTCTTTTTCAGAATTCAAATTCAAGAACAGCAAGAGTAGCATATCTACGAGCTGAAAACGCCTTATGTTTGTAGCTTGTAGATGGGTCTATTTTTGTTACTTTCGTGTGACACTGTAGTGTAGCCTGGCGATGTAGGCCATTCATTTACAAAACAAACCATAAAGAGATAAAATATGGAGAAAAGACGCTTGCTGCCCACGACCAGCCACGATTTACTGTGTGCCAATGTCTTTGTTTACAGAAACATGTATTTGTTGTAATATTGTATGATTTATTTATATTTCCCAGCGAGTGAGAGGCAGTGTAAACGTGTCTGTCACCATGTCTCCATGATGTAAACAGAGTAGTAGTAGTCTCAATATATACGCAGCGTGCTCTCCCTAGCTGGAGGGACAGCACGTGCATTCAGATGAGGCAGCATTTGCTGCATTGAAATCCTCCTCTTCCAAAGCACAGTGTGTGTGCGTCGTGTGTGTGGCTGTCTGTTTTCTTTGCTCAATAATAAAATAAAATACTTTTGCTCTAGCACTTCCACATGCAGACGGTGTTGAAATCTGGCCATTGCCTTATCGGGTTGGAGCTGTGTGTGTGTGTGTGTGTGTGTGTGTGGGTGTGGGTGTGTGTGTGCCTGTGTGCTTTTAAAAATTTCCCCATACACATCAGACAGAAGGGAGAGGCGAGGGGGGCAGGGCATGGCTGACTGGCTACCGGTCACATGACCCTGACCCCCCCTCCCTCACACACACACACGCCTCCTTGTAAAGGCAGAGAGTCCGCGACTGAGCCATAGGGTCGCTTCTTCTTCTCTCCTTTCTTCCAGTGGTAGAAAAAGTATATACTCAATTGTTTGACAAAAGTATTGGTATCAAAATGTACTTAAAGTACCTAAAGTAAAAGTACTCATTGTGCAGAATGGCCCATTTCAAGTTTTCAAATAATTTCTAATCATTTGGAAATAGCAGATTATGTAGAGCCGCTATTTTCAAATGGCCGAAATGTATATAGAGCTGAAGTGGTTAATGTATATTTACTTACTTACGCCTATTTCCCCTTCTGGGGTTTAGGCCGTCGACAAGAGTTCTCCAAGCATCTCGATCCTCAGCCAACACTTCCAGCTGTCCCCAAGTGTGGCCCATAGCTTTCGCATCTGGCCCAATGTATCTGGCCCCTGGTTAATGTATGTCTTGTAATAATAATCTAAATCTACAAAGTAACTACTAACTAAAGTGTTCAAATAAATGTAGTGGAGTAAAAGTACAATATTTGGATCCGAGATGTAGTGGAGTAGAAGTAAAAGTATTGGAAATAGGAAATACTCAAGTAAAGTATACAAATACCTCAAATTTGTATAGGCCTACTTAAGTACAGTATACTTAAATACATGTACTTAGTTACTTTCCAACACTGCTTTCTTCATACTTTCCAACACTGCTTTCTTCATATGGGTTTCTTCTCTCTTCTGTTGTTTTATGTGATCACCAAATACTATCCTGTCTCTCCCAGAGAGCTATTGGCATTCCTTGTTCTGCTGCTGTTGTTTTGTTGCCTCATGCTTCTCTGCCTTTATTCCAACCACAAGCATGGTTTAGACTGGGAAATGAACCGCAAAAGAAAGCATGGGTAGAAACCCATGCTTTCTTTTTCGTCTTCTTTTTTTATTCTTTTTTTCTGTAGCAAAAGCTTCTAAAGTTGTTATTCTGTTGGGCGCAGGGGAATAAGGGATTAACATTCTCCTCTGCGATTCCCTCCGCTGCCTGGAACATTCTAGAAATTCTTCACATAGTCCAGAGACCATGGGTATTACCTTTTTGACAGAAAACCGAAGCAGCCTCGTGCACTGCAGGCAGCAGTGTTTTCTCCTCGGCCCTCCTGTTTACCGGCACTTTCTGTTTATCGAACGAAGATTGCAGGAATGCACCTGGTGTTTGGGGAAGGGGGGGGGGGACCACGCCACCCTGCACGTTGCAGTGATTCTGTGTACAGCCATGGGTGGACGACGGCCGCAGTGTCTGTGGCATCTGGGCCGACCATTTGTTGAGGGAAAAGAGGGGGTGGGTTAGGTGGGGGGTGGCCGGTTGTGTAACAGCAGTGTGAGAGGAATAGCACTTTAAGCCCCCCTATACACAGAGATTTAGTTCCTTCATTTATTGTACTTTTCCCTTTTCCCCCTTCTTTTTTTCTCTCACCATAAATACTGTCATTAGGTTTCATTCACGCTCTTCGTATACTGTACAGGGGCGGCGTCCTCCCTTTTCTGCGTGCTAGAGCAGCTATAGCCACAGCCCACAGAGAGAGTGCTCTCGGACAGTGAGTAGAATGAGGACACTACATTCTCTGACGGAGGAGCCCCTTGTTACAGGAGGTAGTCCCTCGCCATTGATGTAGTGGAAACCTCACGATGCCATGGAGAGCAGCGGCGTGGAAATAGGGCCTCACATTAGGAGCATCTATAAATAGAGGACTGTATCCTTGATACCGCGGGGTGGTTTGGTCACACAGGGAAAACCGGGTCGACTTTTATGGATTGCGAGGCAGCAGGCCTCGCAATCCTCCTCTTTTCTCTTCCTTCCTCTCGGCGGAAGGTATGCATGTTTGGAATTTCTCTTCATTGAGGAATCTGTTAAAATGATGCGTAACGAGACGGCCGCCTCCTTCCAACATGGCTCGTTAGAGTTTGCTTTGGCTGCCCCCTTTTGGTGGACATCCAAGCAATTGATGCTTTGCTGATTTCACACGCACGCACATACGCACTAAACGCACGCACGCGCACACACACACACACACACACACACACACACACACACACACACACACACACACACACACACACACACACACACACAGATAAATATATATACATATCTATATATAATTTACTCACCCCCTGTTAATGTTATTTTTTATTATCATATGAACAATGTACTTGACATCACCGCTGAGTTTAGGGGCTACAGAATACAATTTGTGGAGTATAGAGCCAATCAGTTCTCTGTGAGGTATAGGAATTGGATCAAGGGGCCAGTGTATATACTTATACATAGCCCAGGAAAGGGCCATACAACTATTTATGGAAGTGTATACAGCTCTCAGATGTTACTTATTTACAAATATACATGTGTTTTATATTGACCAATGAAGAATATTAACAAGAGCTTGTGACTAAATAATAACCACATTGGATGGATTTGGAACACTGTTTCTTTCAGGTCTTGAGAAGTAACAGTTTTGGACATACAATACAAGGTTCTATTCTGTTCTGTTCTGACTTTTTTTTTTTTTACTTTTTAGTTCCGTTTAGCCCGGGAGGTACTGCATTAAAGATGGAGTGCCACAATTTTTGTATTTTTCCAGCTTTTCATGTGTCTATGGGGTGACAGTACTTCATTAGACACCCTGGAGTCGTTTTTATGTCCAATGGTGTAATAACTTTGTATTTAGGGTTTCTTCCTGGAGGCTGAACCCTTGACGGTCAAACGGGCCAATGAAGTAAACACGGATAGTGTGACGTAAAAATATTGCACGCACACACGCACCTCCCCCTCTATACATATTTTTTAAATACGACAACCTCTGTGGGCGGAGCTGCCTGCCACATACACACGTGTGAACTGAACAGCGCAGCCAGTTTGCTTTTGCTGCTCTGTGTCTAACTGTGCGGCAGATTTTCAAACAGTCATTTCACACATTACCAGTTCACAGCAGAGCAGACTGTTTTTCGTTAGATTGGAAGCAAGTAAATGTTCACGTCGGGTCCTCAGGATTAATCAAGGAAAACACAACAAACCAGTCTTATAGTTATAGCCTACCTGCTCTGCTGTATAGTTGCTCATGCTCTTCTCAAGGAGTAGGTTGTTTCTTTTATAATCACAGTGGTCGGGCTTTGATAAAGTGTAGTGTCACAGTGTGCATTCTTGTTGGCTGTTGTAGTCAATATGTATGTAGGTCCTAATACTTATACGAGGCTGTAAAGTCAAGAATTAGAAGTATGTTGTGTCGCGCTGGAAGTCATGTTGCCATGTCTGGCTATTACAAGCGACTTGGGCTTGTTTTCATATAAGTAACTTTCAGGGGAGATGTGGTTGACTTGACCAATGGTTCATGTGAAGGACCCTCAGATTAATATGTTGTTAAAAGGATGGTTGTTGTTGAAACGTTTTCATAAATATTCACTGCAATTTCTGTGACTTATTTTTGTGGACCTGGCCGCTTGTTTCTTTAAATCTGGCGACTTTTGCTGAAACTCAATGCAGTCAGATAAAGGACAGTTTTAATGCCAGGGTGCTTAGCTGGAGGAAATCAATAGCCTACAATATATTGTAGGCTAAATGATCTATCAAACTAATTGTTTCTGCTGTTAAACTATGATCTAATTGGATGATGAGCTGAGCTGATTGCGACAATAGGGTCAATATAATTGGAGGAAATAAATAAATGATTATAAAAAATCAGAAAAAACAGATCTGATATGGTATGGATGCATGGATTATATGCCTATACATGGATGGTGGCAGTATAAGTGCATAATGGTGCCTGTACGATATCTCAGAAATATGGGAAGTGTTCACTTCTAACATTCACAAAAACATGAGTTTTTGTTACATTACAGACACCAATTTGTCATTTTCTAAACAAAAGGGCAGAGCCATGGGCTGTCCTTTTATAAGGAGGGGGAGGGACTAGGACAAGTGGGTGGTCTTAAAGGAGGAGGCGGAGGGACTGGATTAGGTGGGTGGTGCTATGGTTAAACTCACGCATACCTAATGAACTGGTGGGTGTGTCCACATAAAACCATCATTTTAACAAATACTGTACACTTTTTTAAAAATTATACCTCATATACACCTAAATACACCTGATGATCATGTTTAAGTGTTGAAAAAAATCACGGCACTCCATCTTTAAAAATAGCTGATCTACAAGCTCTGACATGCTGTGAGCTCGTAGATCAACTAATTATCAGTATTTTGTAGCCAGGTGCAACCTGGCTACACTGTCGATGTTGAGACTAGTGAAGACCTAGTGACAATTTTTCATGATTGGCTGCTTCTAACGCCTCTAAGCCAATGAGAGATAAAACCCATAGTCTGAACCCATAGTCGTGAAGCCCTATCCTCTAAGCCAATGGGAGATTAAAACCCATAGTGAGTTTGCTGCACCTGGCAGTTATGACGTGAGTCATTCTAGTTTTTAAACATTTGAAAAGTATGTTCTGAGTTATGGGTTCCATGAAATGAGGGATAGTATACCTACTGAGAAGGGCCCAAATTATGTTCTGAGAACATTTAACTGAAATGGGAAAGCATCTGTGTCATGTTAGATTTGAGCTAAAAAGCTTTATTTTATACTTTGGCTATTCAAACATAGTAGATCTACAAGCTCATACAAGCTTGTAGATCTGCTATTTTTGAATATAAATAAATATATTACCGGCCTCAGGTCTTAATTGGTTAATTGAAACCCAATCTGGGTACTCATTAGTAAAACAAAGGAAAAACTGTGCGCTCATTTCACAGTCTGTCTCCAGAGAGACTAATTGAAACCAATTAAAGCCCTAACGCATGGAAAGCACTCCAGAACCTGTGAAATGAATACGTTGCAGCACCGTTTCTTCACATGCTAGCTCTTGTAGTGGAAAAAGAGCTGCAAGAAGAGCTCGTTAGGGTTACAAGTTACAACTTAAGACATCCTGCTCCAGGTGCTTTTCACTGGCGTGGACTTTGTGAAACGAGGCCATACCTCAAGAGTAGCTGGCAGAGGGACACTCCTTCATCACCGTTCTTCCTTGGGTATATGCACACTCTCTCTACTTTAGGGTTAGCCAGATCCAAACTGTTCATTTGAGGGACAGGAGAAGGTGTTACCGATGATACTAATGAAGGCACTGTTCCATTCTGGTCAAACAGAGTCAGGGTGCTGCTATCGTGCATGTTGGCTCACTGGAAAACACTCCACCACACCTGTGGGCCTCAAAGTGTCCTTGAGGGGGTTCCAAATGGTCCCGGGCATGGGTGTGTAACTCTTGAGAGTGTATACAGTTCCAGTTCCATTTGTACATTCTCAGATCTCAGAATTAGGGGGGGTCCTTGAAATGTAAAAGTTTGAGAACCACTGTACACAAAATGGAACAGAGCCTTCATTAGTATCATCGGTAAGTATTGAAGGGGCCCGGAAGTAGGAAGAATTCTTTCCAAAATGGCTGCTGTGCATATAGCCGTATACAGTTGCCTTTTCGTTGCTGTCAGGCAAAAACGTCCTATATCCAAACTTTTTGTTTTGTTTTTTGTTTAGTTTTCCCTGTAAATGAATGCCCTACTTGATCATACTACAGCGTTGCATCAAAAGTAGCAGATCCACAACCTCGTTTTGAACTTGTAGATCTGCTACTTTTGCTATTGTTGCATTTGAATCCTGAAAAGTAACAATCTTAGACATGTGTGGTTTCCATCCGACAAGAGACCATGGCATGCACAACAAAACAGTCACCTTAGTGTTCACTGGAAAATCTTCTTATCTCTGCAAGTCTGATGCAAGCGGTTATTACAACTGTAAGATAATACAACTTAACGTATGTCTTAATACCTGGATTAGGGATCATTGGTGATCACGACCAGCCCAACAACCTATCATGTGTTGTTGTTAAGGCCTCCCGTGATTTGGCACGGTGCCTGATTTTGTCAGAGTTGTTGACACTTGGACAAAATGGTCATTTTTCCATTTCATAAGGCGATAAAATATGGACACAGAGGCTTTCAGGGTGAAAAGTTCAGTATTTCTCCTCTAAGCAGAGCACAGCACGTTCCTAGCCCCCCCCACCTCCCCCCCTGTATTGTAAGCAAAAGTGTACATATGTCCCAAGCGGCCGGAATGCGTTGTTATTGATAACACATTGCCATGTGGTCGGGGGCCCTTAAGTGAGGCTCAGTAAACACAGAGAGCATTCTGTTATTCATGTTCGCTAAAAGATAATTTGAAACACCCCAGCCGTTTCTCCACACAATCGTTTCGCTGTCGATTATCTCACAGCCCCCCCCCCCCCCTTTGCAAGCATTGATCTCTCTCTCTCTTGGAAGCTGTAGTTCTTCGAGTCAGTTTCGTTTGCCCCCACCCCCCTCCTTCCCCCACCGTTAAAACAGAATGTTGGTAAACCAATGGAAGACATTAATGCCCCCCTCCCCCCCTCATGTCCATATGTTTTTAATGATGAATTAGGCCCATAGTGTTGGTTCCAAAAGTGATAAATATCTCAGGGTGAGTTGCTATAAGATCTTTGATTATGGGGACAAAGCCCCCTCGTGGCACGCCCCGCTTTATAGATTACAGAGGACCGTTGTGTTCCCCAGCAGTGGTTATGAGGTATAGTTACACTTTTAGACATTAGACATTAGTACCCATTTCTGTCCTGTCACAGTGTCACTCCTTCTCATTTCTGTCCTGTCACAGTGTCACTCCTTCTCATTTCTGTCCTGTCACAGTGTCACTCCTTCTCTCCCTTCTGTCCTGTCACAGTGTCACTCCTTCTCTCCCTTCTGTCCTGTCACAGTGTCACTCCTTCTCATTTCTGTCCTGTCACAGTGTCACTTCTTCTCTCCCTTCATTAGTACCCATTTCTGTCCTGTCACAGTGTCACTCCTTCAGTACCCATTTCTGTCCTGTCACAGTGTCACTCCTTCATTAGACATTAGTACCCATTTCTGTCCTGTCACAGTGTCACTCCTTCTCTCCCTTCCACGTGGAATCGACAGCAATCCATCTGTTGGTGAGACACTGCTCGTTTCTCATCCCTCTCTCAGAGTCTCCAAAATGAATTCCCTCAACAGCTACAAGCGGCAATAAAGCCCAGCTTCATCCTTGCAGTTAGCCGTGCATGGGAAATAGCAGATCGACAAGTTCGCAACACGTCACACTGTACGGTGTGCCGTGAGCTTGAAGATCTGCTGTTGTTGGTGTGCGACACCAGCACACAACCAAGTATAAGGGGGCTTTAATATTTATTTGTAGTGAGGCCAGCGTTGCCGTTTACTAACAAAGCTGGCATAGAGCGGAGAGAGGGGCCCTTGCGCAAACATTCTGCGTCCTGCCGGCCCGGCACACCAACTGGGTCTGTGAGGGAGTTATCCAACTCTGGCTGGCTCCTCAGCCCCTTCCTGGGTCTGTGAGGGAGTTATCCAACTCTGGCTGGCTCCTCGGCCCCTTCCTGGCGTCATGCTTTTACAGCTCGCTAGGCCTCAGTCACACATGAAAGACTGTGTCTCCTGTGTCCTCTGTGTGTCTCCTGTGTCCTCTGTGTGTCTCCTGTGTCGTCTGTGTGTCTCCTGTGTCCTCTGTGTGTCTCCTGTGTCCTCTGTGTGTCTCCTGTGTCCTCTGTGTGTCTCCTGTGTCGTCTGTGTGTCGCATGGCTCGCAATTCATTTTCAATGGGAGTCACTGCAAAACTCACTGCAAAGTGCAAACTAAGAAATAATAAGGTAACAATACCACATGATCAAAAGAACACAACTGAAAAGTAAACCACTAACTATGACTAGAAAACAAGGAACACATAAACAACACAGAACGAATCGTGACGCACGCACGCACGCACATCTATTGCTATTGCTCAACGTGCCTCGCTACATTTTTTTGAAACAATGCCACGTTCGAACAAAAACAGGGTTTAATCTGTAGCCAACCGTGGTGGCGTCAGTATGACCTTGTTGTGATCCAGATTTGTTGTGTTGGCCAGCAGTGCAGATTATTGCGCTCACCCTGAACTAACCTCTGCCCCTGTCTGTGTTTATCTCTTGTCTCCTCCAGTTTGCCCAGACAACTGCAAGCATGCGTGCACAGACGAGGGGGAGTGCTGTCACAGCCAGTGCCTGGGAAGCTGCACGGAGCCCGGCAACGACATGGCCTGCTCCGGCTGCCTCCACTACTACCACGAGGTCGAGGGCCGCTGCGTGCCCGACTGTCCCGCGGACACGTACAAGTTCGAGGGCTGGCGTTGCATCACCATGGACCTCTGCGCCCGCGTGCACCTGCCCAGCGACATCGACTTTGTCATCCACAGAGGAGAGTGTATGCCTGAGTGCCCCTCTGGCTTCACACGCAACGAGACCAACAGGTAAATAATACCATATACACCAGTGGTTCTCAAACTGTTTCATGCATTTGGCCACAGACCCCCATCTGAAAAGGTTTGGCCAGCTAGGGACCAACCGGAAGTTATTATCAAGAAATCCGCTGCCACACCAATACAGCTACATGGGAAGCTGGAGTGGAAGTGGAAACAGAAACAAGGTATGCCACCTTCGGGAGACTGGCGGAGAATACACTTATTATGCACAGAGCCTATTGCTGCCTGGAGGGGATAAGTTTGCTTTCACCCATGGTTTCACCCCAGAACTCTAATTCACTGAGTCCTAGAGTTAAAAATAAATAAACAAATATTCATAGAAAGAGTTGGTGTTACAGACTTTGTTTTGGTTCAGTGCATACTTTTTGCGTTCCCGAATGAATTTGCATAAATAATTCCTGTACCTGGAGCTGAACTTGACCTCACCTGGCCCGTAAACCATTCCATTCTACAAGAGAGCACTGCAGAGCCCGAAGCACCAGCAGGCTATAGAAGGCATGCGAGGCTATGAATGATTGAAGGCCAGACTTTCCAGGCTTTTTAGAAATAGTGGAAGATGCTGAACTTAATGCCCTGCACTATTTCCGTGGATTAGCATCGCTCTGAGAATTTCAGGAGGGATTCATCATCGGTGCTGTGCTTTTTACTTATCCCACCCAAACACCCAACCCACCACAACATGATAAGAGAGCGTCTTTGTTTGTTACTCACGGCAACGTGCAGTACACTCCCTGTATTTAGTTTGTCATTTTGCCGAAATTTCCCATGTACGAGAGAGAGTCTTCTCTCTCCCATATCACTTTTGGCCACAACGTTGCTGCTCATGTTTTGTCTTGGGGGGGTCAGCGCAATGAGTCACTCTCTCACGGAGCAGGGTTCAGCCCAGGCCCCATAAAAGATTCAGGCCTCCGTGTGAGTAGCCGACCTCGCATCACACGGTGAGAATTTATGCCTGAATGTGTTGTTGGAATGCTAGGGAGTCAGAGGAAGGGGGTGTGGACAAGGCACTCAGGGGTGACGTATGTTAGTCGGTGAAGTTTAGATTAGATTGTTAGATTCTCTGACAGTTCCTACTTTCTTTCCCATGCACCCCCCACCCCTGTCAACCTTTTACGCAATCACATGCCCCTCCTCTCTCTCTCTCTCTCTCTCTCTCTACAGTATGTTCTGCAGTGCCTGCGACGGCCTGTGCGATAAAATCTGCTCGACCTCCGTCATCGACTCGGTGGATGCCGCTCAGTCTTTAATGGGATGCACCATCATCAAGGGAAACCTTAACATCAACATCCGCCGTGGGAGTGAGTACAACTAGTGCAACAGACAGACAGACAGACGGACGGACGGACGGACGGACGAACGGACGGACGGACGCGCTGCAGCCTCCGCGCTCTCCTCCCGTTTTGTACACCGACATGACAACAACATGGCGATGTTGCCCACTTGTACCAGGCCCACTTTTTCCCAAACACTGGGTTCGGGACCCATTTGTGGGTCGTGGACACATTGTTATGGGTCCCCTCAGTTTTTGTTTCCAACATTTGGTTGTTAATTATTATTATTTGAAAACATTTTGAAAAAACATTCCCACAACACAAATCTGATGATATTTTTGGATTTAATTTCCTGAAGAAATAAAATAAAAATCTAAGACATTCCATAAATTAGAACAAATATTTAAGAAGTAATGAAAATATCTGATCTACAAGCTCACATAAAAATACTACTCACAACATAGCAAGTCACATACAGTACTCACAACATAGCAAGTCACCCATGTTCAAAAATAGCAGATGTACAAGCTCGCAGCGCAGCACTAAGTGACTTGCTGTGAGCTTGTAGGTCTGCTATTTTATGAAAAGCCAACGCAACAATTTAAAATGACACCTATTTGTGGTGCTGTGGTGCTGTGGTGCACTGTCACATGACAATCAGGCTGTATGTATGCTAAATATACAACCTTCCCCGTGTTTCTTCACTAGTCCGATCCAGAAGAACACAGTTTACCGGCCACTGCTACAGAGCTGACAATGAGGTTATATCTTCCCTTCTTCTCTGGAGTCCTGCCTCAAAGCAGACCAGAGGTAGAAAACTGTCGTTCCCTGATGTCATCGCTATACTGACACAGGCATCAGGAAGCAGGAACTGGGGATGGCAATGAAGGACCGGGAAAGCTTGCGTAATATTGTGAAATCCACGATCTCGACCACGGTCGAAAAATTACAATTTACAATTTAGCATTTAGCAGACGCTCTTAATGCGTAAGCTAAGAACGTAACAGTGGAGTATCTATGTAAACTATACATACTATACTATATTAAATATTATACATGTGTACTATAAAGTGCTATATGACTACATAAAATGCAATTCTAGTGCTGTCTATACGTAACATGCTATAAGTCTGTTTAAAAATACTATCTAAGTCTACATAAAGTGCTATATATTTAAAAAGGATGATGATGATGCTAAAGGATGTTTAGCATACAATTATGCTAAACATCACTTTATGTGGAGTGGAGAGTTCTGGAATACAACATCAGCTCCAATAGACCTGTGTGTAAACCACAACGCCACTACAATACACCATGCTGCAGCCTTAACATTTACGCCATACTACGCACTGCACTAAACCACACTATACAAATCCTCAGCCCGGTACAACATGTTAGCTGGCTGAAACTGCTACGTATACCTTAGTTGGTACTATCCCATAGTATGACGACTATCTCTTGGGACTGAGAAAATAGGGAGCCCCGGGGGGATTAGAAATGACATCAGCAGCCTGCACTCCAGCTCAATTATCAGTATCACATTATGCTATAATGCAATTTATTTGCACAGTCGACGGGGGTGGCTCACGAGCTTATCTTCCGATATGATAAAGCTCATACACAAACTATTCACTGGGGTATTTCTTGTCCAGGGCGCTATGTTTGGGGGCTGATGGCAGCCGAGTAGAGGTCTCTGTGGATTTGAATGTGTTCCTCAGAGCCCTGGTTCTCACACGCTGTGTGTGTGTGTGTTTATCTTCTCTCCCCAGATAACATAGCGTATGAGCTGGAGAGCTTCATGGGGCTGATCCAGACAGTGACGGGCTACGTGAGGATCCGCCACTCCCACACGCTTGGCTCGCTCTCCTTCCTCAAGAGCCTGCGTAACATCAACGGAGAGGAGCTCTTGGAGGGGTAAGGGATTGTCTCGCTTCGCCTGCAAGTGTGTGCGTGTGCTTGCATGCGTGTGTGCGTGCGTGGGTGTGGATGTCAGCAACACACCAGGATGGTCAGAATTACTTTGTAATCATCACATCTGCATTCAATTGAATTGTGAACTTATATAATTGGTATCAAACGATCCATATTCATGGGATTATTTTCAATGGACCAAACAAAGGTTTTCTAGGTTGGGCTGTCTGGAGAGATTGTGGTACCATTAATATTCGTGGCAGTGGCTCAGGAGGTAGAGCCTTGGAATCCAAAGGTCCCAGGTTTGGCTCCTCCTGGCTACATGTCAAAGTGTCCTTGAGCAAAATGCTCCCGATGAGCAGGTTGGGTTCCTCCGCCATGGGTGTGTAAATGGGTGAATATGAAATGCAATGTAAAGCACTTTGGAGAAGATCACTATATAAATGCAGTCCATTTACCATTATATAATGCAGTCCATTTACCATTATATAATGCAGTCCATTTACCTTTAAAAAAAGTGTTGCCAAACAAAGTTGACTCTGTATCTGTTTCCCAGTAGGTTAACTAACAAATGTGGCACGGTGGATGAGTGTACTCAGGTTAGCCTATCGCATGACATTGCCACCACTCAAGCCCCTCTTTAGAGAGAAAAGGTCTCTGGTGATGGCCTGGGGGGGCGTGGGAAAGCCTGTAGGCCCTCTTGTTGTCACTCTCCCAGAGTAGGGTTTCAGCTGCTGGAATGCTGTGGCTGAGGGCAGGCATTCCCCTCGTTGTTGAGGTGTTCTGCCGGGGCTATAGGGATGACAGGGGCAGTGCCCTGTTTAATGTGCGTCTCAGCGCCGCAATCGACACACCCGCACACTCGCAGAAATCCGAGCTCCCCTTGACGTCTGGCCCTGTTAATATCCTCGCTATTCTAGACAACGTTCACTCTTCTTAATCTCCTGTGATTGCGACTGCAGGTCGCAGTTACTATAACAACGTGCAAGAAGCCTGTCACACTCAAGCCTGTCACACTAGCCTGTCACACTTCCTGTACTTGCTTTACCTGTAGTCCTTGCATAGCTTCCTATGGGCCAACCAATGAGAGTGCTTCCTATGGGCCAACCAATGAGAGTGCTTTCTATGGGCCAACCAATGAGAGTGCTTTATATGGGCCAACCAATGAGAGTGCTTCCTATGGGCCAACCATAGAGAGTGCTTCCTATGGGCCAACCAATGAGAGTGCTTGCCTGTAATGCACTTCCGTTACGCTATGCTCACTAAGCTCAAGCCTGTCACGCTTCATGTAATGCTTCCGTCACACCCTCTTCAAGGCATGCTTAAGTTTCAGCTCCGGAGTAACAGCAGAGCGCTAAGTGACCGCCTGCATAAACCAGGAAATGTCGCATCAGGACTTTAGCTTATTCCTTCTTAATCTGTGTATATAAAATATAGCTAACTCGTCGAATCTCTTAGTTACATAATGCTTCCGTCACACGTTCTTCATGTAAGGCTTTGTCACGCTCTTCATGTCATGCTGCTTGCCACACACACACACGCCCATTCAGATCTGATGGGACGTTGTCCAGCAGCAACCGAAGATGGCTTATCCATCGGCTTGGAGGAGATTGCGGATCAGGATCTGGATGCCCAGCCACAGGTTGACGAGGCGTGCCAGGTGGAACAGGGAGACACTGTCGTCACCGGTTTGGGTGACCAGGTTGATCCGCGGCAGGAGGCGCAGAAGGTCTAAACGGCCATTCAATGGCCGGCGCGGGAACAGCAGCCCGAGTACAACACCAACACCAATGGCCTCTGGACCACGAGCAGCCCCGGGACATGCTGCTGGAATAAGACAAACACTCACAGCTTGCCAACCCCCACCTGCCGTTGCCACCCAATCTGGAGCACCCCTGCCGCAAGCAGTTTGTCCCTCACCCTCCCAGGTGACCCACAAAACATGCTCCACACAAACCTGCCTGAAGAAACGCCAGGGCCATTGGAAGTGCAAGGCCGATGCGCTGTGGCAACTGGCTGCAAAGTCCTGCTTTAGCGACCACGGAAGGGTCCCTGGCGATTTCGGCTACATCCCAGCACAAAATGATCCACTGATGAATACCTTCCTGCTCAAAGCTGATGCCTACCAGTGCTGGCGCGCCAACATGGACATCAAACTGGTCACAAGCCAACATGCCATGGTCCAGTACCTCACAAAGTACTGCACGAAGCACGAGCCGCCTTCTGCGACACTCTAGGAGGTTACAGAGAAGTTACAGAGAAGTTACAGAATGGCGAAAACGCTACTTCCAGTGACGCATTTGCAAAAGCGCTGGCTGGCTCTGTGGGGGATCGCGACTACACTGCCCAGGAGGTTGCGCACCACCTTTTTACCCGCCTTCAAATGCTCCCGTTCCTTCCAGATCGCCAGCCTCACGGGGGCGAAGGAGTGGAGCGTTGAGGAACGCAGGCTGAAACAGTCGCTTTGGGAAATCTACACGGCACGACCCACGGATGAGGAGACGAAAACCGTGTTGTACTTTCACTGCCATCTACAGCTTCTACCGGAGCACATACATGAGGCGACGTAAAGAAGTCCCCCCCGCATTTTCCCTCGGATCTAGTGTGCCAACCACCACCACCACCACCTCAAGTTTGAGGAATGGTGTCGCATCCAGATGATGGTCAACATACCCTGCTGCAGAAAGGAGGACCTCCTATGCAATCATGGGGTCCTGGCGCAACGCCCTGGAACACGTCATGGAAAACGCTTCCACCCCAGACCACGTCATTGTCGACTACGGGCGCTTGACCACGGATAAAGGAACGTGTGGATACCCCTGAGGAGTCCGACAGCTCCAACGACGAGGCGGACTTCACACAAGACCTGCAGGATGATTGGATGCACGCCTGCACTGTTCACGCCCAATTCGCTGGCGCAGAGAAAGAGCACAGCTGCCTACCCTTTGATCCCTCAGAGTTCTGGGAGGAGCTGCGTGCCCAAGGATTATCCAACCTGAAGGATGCTGAAGGAAGCCGGGGAATTTGTGAAGCAACAGCTGACAGGGCGCAGTTCCGCCTGCCCCTTGTCAATTACGATGACACACACCAAGCCCGCCTGAACGCAACACAGCAATTGGCTTTTCACACCCTATGCAAAGCCATCCAGGCTGCCATGCTTGATGGACCACTGCGGCGCACTACACACATCATCATCTCTGGCCCCGCAGGCACAGGGAAGAGCTACATCATCAAATGCTTGGTGCAGCATTGTCGCTCTGTCTTCTATGGTGACAAACATGCTCGACAGCTATCAGACTCGCAGCTCCCACTGGCACAGCTGGTTTCAACATCACTGGAACCACTCGCTATTGTCCCTGCCGGTGCCCCTGCCCAGCACTCTGCCCTACATGCAACCCAAGGCCCTCGGGAACCTCCAGGCATGGATCCAGGGCCACATGGTCCTGGTGGTGGATGAAATGAGAACTGTCGTGAATGGTTTGGCAGCGTTTCCGTTGTGCTGATGGGGGACTTTGGCCAGTTACCGCCCATGTATTCAAAGGTGCCAAAGCAGGGATTGAGCGATGCAGGGAGGAGAGCTTTCGCAGTGTTTAAGCAGGGTGTCGTTCTTCACACTGTGGAAAGCATTGCGGGCGACACACCACTATCCAAGGACTTCACAGCCCTTCTCGCACGGATTAGAAATGGTGAGGTCGCACATGCAGATTGGCAGTACCCCATGCATGCAACGATCATACCACATGCTCAACACAGAGGAACAGACCAGCTTCAAAGACGCCCAGGTGCTCGTCAGCGCATACTGTACCAGGCTGAGGAACCACAACCGTGCAGAACTTCACAGATTGGACACACCAAAAGCCAGGCTGTCAACGCAGGTCCTGGGGCACAGTCTGTCAAGGCAGATGATGCGGGGGGCCTAGCCAACTTCTTACATGTGGCAAAGGGTGCACGTGTCATGCTCCGCCAAAATCTTTGGGTGGATGCAGGCTTGACCAACGGAGCCTTGGGAACAGTACACGGCGCGCAGCCACCTGCCCTACCTGTGGCGGTCTTTGTGCAATTTGACCTCTACGAAGGGCCAACCTTTCTCCACCATTACGCACGCACCGTGCCCATCAGGACACACACCATCAGGTGGATGAAAGTTGACAAGGTGTGCTCACGCACTCAGAGTCCCCTGTGTCTATCCTTCGCCATCACAATACACAAGAGTCAGGGCTGGACTAGACAAAAGGTGCGCCTCGACATAGGACCTTCCTAGCACAGTCTGGGGATTGCTTACATTGGATGTTCCAGGGTCACATCGCCGCAAGGCTTGTGTCTGCAACCTACTGATCCTCGCGCAAGCGAGTGGGCACGCTTCCTGAAGATAAACAACGACGCCAAGGGCCACCAGGACCGCAGGGCCATGGACAAGGCCCTGCAGCGGATGCATGACACCCTGGAGCTAAATAACCAGCTAGCCTCATGGTAAATGCAATGTCTGTTTGTTTATGCGTTTCTATGGGTGGGACTGACTCTGTGCAGTCCCACACTAGATTTCTGACAGTGAAACAACCAAACTATGTCTGACTCCCATGTGTGTGTCTCTCTCTCTGTCTGTGTGTGTTCCAGATTGTGTGTGTGACACAAGCATCCACTACTGCAACCCATGTGTCTCTGTGTGTCTGTTACGACTGTATTGCTAAAAATCCACGCATCAACAACTTAGTCCAACACCCTGCAGTCGATGCCAATTGTTTTACTGCTGCCGTCGCTGGTCTTTATATTTTATAGCTCCAGTTACTACTGCGCTACTTTAAACCCCACTGGAGTAGGATGTCATGTACTTCTAATAGTCCATCTTACATCCTACTAATTATAAGTTGCCTTTAAAATGAAACCTGTCTACGTGACTTGAAAGTTCACTTGATCATACTACAGGAAGGTCTTCTTTTGAAGTTTACCATTTTGAGAGGAAATACTACAACTTGTTGTTAATAGCTACTTCTTGCACCTTTCAAAGTAGCCAGCGCCATCCGCTTTCACTTTTACGCAGTGTGGTGGTAATGGTCTCATTCTAAGAAATATAGAAATAGACGAACTGACAATATGCAACCTGCAGAAATAATAAACGACACGCATTTGTGTTGTCAAAGACATACATTATTCTCATCTCTGTTCTTTCTACTCTTCTCCATGATTGACTCAACTGCACACAAACTTTCTCGTCATTTAATGTCCACCCCCACCATGTCTCATATGCACGGCTGTCTGTATTTATGTTGAAAACCCCCCACCCCACTTCCACTTGCTACATCCTGAGTCAAAGACAGCCCTAGTCTTTGTGTGTGTGTGTGTGTGTGTGTGTACATTGCCAGATTTACACTGACTATTTTTTAAAGTCTGTTGTTTCCCCACGCCCTTAAGGTTAGGCGTCTTACTACATGTTTGCCAAAGTAAAATGACCATATTGTGTTTTCTATAAAAGATGACCCGATCTGTTTTTTGCGCTTAGTCGTGTAAATTACCTGATATGTGTTTGCCGCCGACCATCATCTCAAAATATTTTGTTCCAGGCAAGGACCCCCAGAAGCAAAGATTTGAGTTAAAAACGTTTGAATTTATATATTCAAAGCAACCCCATCTCACAGAAATACGGCGAAATATCACATTCCGTACATACACACCTAGAAAACCCAAAGATCCATACATATTACACGACTACTGTTTTGACCGTGACGGAGACGTGGCTTTCACTGTACGAAAGTACTATTCACTTTGGTCGGGCTGGGTGAGTTTGGGTTTGACATTATTTATTATTCTGTCCATATCAGGTTACAACTCGGACAGGGCTGAGTCGGCTCTACCGAACTCCGCAACGTTCGACACAGGTTTTCTAGACGCGTATGCACAGAATTGCAACTGTGCTACTGTATTTCACCGTGTTTGGGTGAGACTGGGTAGATTCAAAGATATAGCTGGTGAAGATTTGATCTCTCCCCCTCATCAGGATGTATGCGTTCTCGGCCATTGACAACCAGCACCTGCAGCTCCTGTGGGACTGGAACCAGCACAACCTGACCATCAGGGCCGGGCGCCTCTTCTTCCGTCAGAACCCCAAGCTGTGCATGTCGGAGATCCACAAGATGTGGGAGAAGACAGGCATCGCCGAGAAGCCGCAGGAGGGCGATTTCCGAAACAATGGCGACAGAGCGAGCTGTGAGTGAGCTCTATCTATAGTGGTTCCCAAAACATTTCAGTCCCGTGACCCAAAACAGAAATTAGCCCCGGGGATCCGAACTAGTGAAAATAGATGATCTACAATTGTTTTATTTTCACCACTTCTTAAATATTAGTTCTAATTTATAAAATGTTGTAGATTTGTCTTTCATTTCTTCATGACATTACTGAAAAGAAAAACTTTGGATTTTATTATTAATTAATGAAACGTTTTTTTTTTAAATGCTTTGAAATAATAATAATAATTAAAACAGCCGTGTACATGTTTATCTTAGCAGTGTTCTCGCTCTGTTCACGGCAGGTGAAAGCCACATACTCAAGTTCAAGTCCAACAGCACCACGAGCAACCTGATCAAGCTGACCTGGGAGCGCTACCGACCGCCGGACTACAGGGATCTGATCAGCTTCGTGGTTTACTATAAGGAGTCGTGAGTACAGTGCATTGTTGTTTTCACTATTTTACCCAAAAGCGAAGATATATATTTCTAAGGAGAGCTGTGTGCTTCTGTGATCACAATAACTGACTTTGTGGCGTTAGGTTATGATAATCGTGGCACAATGATTTGACTCCCATCTTGTCCATACCACCGCAGCCCCTTCCAGAACATCACAGAGTTCGACGGCCAGGACGGCTGTGGCTCCAACAGCTGGAATATGGTGGACGTAGACCTTCCCCCGGACAAGAGCACGGACAAGAGCACGGACCCCCGCGTGCTCCTCAAGCACCTGAAGCCCTGGACGCAGTACGCCGTGTTCGTCAGGGCCATCACGCTGCGCGTGGAGGACAAGCACACCGTCGGCGCCAAGAGCGACGTGGTCTACATCCGGACCAGGCCGTCACGTAAGACTGATTGACTGACCTGACTGCGTGCAATATAGTGCCACTCAAGATTCAAGGTTGTACTTTATTGTTACATCTTGTGTACAGTGTACATACAGTAAGAGTAAAATGTATTTTTGTTTGGCTTCCTTTAGACAATGCAGCAGCATACTGTAGATAACATAATATTCAAATTAACAAGCAACAAACACAGTAAGCACAGCAAACAAAGGTATAAAATAAAGTGTGCTGCAAGAAAGAGCAAACAAAGAGTAAAACAAGAATGACACGAGTATCATTAACTGCCAGGTGTACGTGTATGTTTCTCTGTCACAACCTTGCGGCTGTAGTTTTCGTTTGTTTACGACGTTCTTTTGTTGGTTCAATCACTGTGTTGTGTTAGCTCCAGACAGTTAGCTCATAAGTTAGCGGCTGTTTTCAGTCGCTCTGCGCGGGAACTACCCATAGATCCGAAGTCCCGTTAGTCCGAACATGCACTGCTCCCGTGCTTGCGGTTAGGTTTAGGTTTGCTCCCGTGCTTGCGGTTAGGTTTAGGTTAGGGTTAGAGATAGGGATAGTAATTTCGGAACAATGAACCTTCTGACTAATGACACGGCACCGCTCTGCGCTGCAGCATAGCGAACCTCACTTCACCTGCGCTCACCAGGCTTTCCACCTCTACAGCGTTGAAGTCTGGGTTGAGACTTCATGCGTCAGGGCTTAGGAGGCAGCCAATCATGACTAGGTCGCTACTACACGAGTGGCTACACGAGTGGTTCAGACCATTGGCTTAGGTGACGTTTCAGAGTATGGGATAAGACTCCCATTGGCTTAGGCAGTGTTTCAGAGTATGGGGTAAGACTCCCATTGGCTTAGAGGGAGCCAATCATGACTACGTCGCTATTAAAAATCACACCTGTGTGAAGTGAGGGGCTCTAATATATTAAAGTCTAACTCATGTTGATTAGGTGATGTAATGGTGATGTAAAACAAACGGTGCCAACACAAACATTAAATGCCATTAACAATAAAGAGACAATATGACGTAAAGTAAACGATACATTATGGCAAATTGTCCCTTCATTGTCAATGCGTTTACTAAACAAACTTTGAACTAAAGCCAAACATTAAACCTGTATAAAACAAATGGTGCCAACACAAACATTAAACGGCATTAACAATATTAGACAATATGACGTAAACGATACATTATGGCGTAAGTTTCCCTTCATTGTGTTTACTAAACAAACATAAACTAAAGACAAACATCAAGCCATAGGAGGGGCTCACTGGCAGAACAACTTGGTACCAGGCCGGGCGGGGGGGGGGGGGGGGGGGTAGGGTGACCGCACGATCGGGCCCCGCTGAACCGGACTCCCAAAGCACCCCCCCCCCATGCATGCCATATATCGACGGTGTCGCATGACGTTGTGTAACATCACTTTTGAACAAACATCCCAGCAACTGCAGATTAGTTGCTCTCTCAACTTGATTAAGTTGTCAGACAAGCTACAAATCGTAGTTCTTTGTATGCTTGCTGCATTTGTGCACCAGACCGTGGAGCTGCAGCACGGTGGACCCACTTCTGAACTAAAATGAATATGGCATGGCGGCCAAGTCGGGCCAACAGTTCCAACCAAGTACATCCTTGCAGGCAGTGACAGTACTGTAGGCCTACTGTAGCCTGCCTGCTGCCTATACCTGTTAATGTTTTGGGCAGCTGCTGCTGCTGATTCTACCAGCTTCAGCGTGATACTTTTACAATTAATGAATTACTCACCTAATGCTGGCTACCGCTGCAGTAGCTCGATAGGATCCACTTCCACCATGTTTAATGTATATTCCAAAGTGTGTACACATGTTTAAGTCAAAGATGCGCAGCATCATGGCTTTCATATGGTAATATAAACTAATATAAACTCCACCACCACCATCACTTCTAATCAATGTTTACAGTCTGTCAGTCCTTCCCTACTGGCATCATGATCTGGAAAAACAACTGTCTGTCATGGAAGTAGGCTACAACCGAAACAGACTTCCTCTTCCTCTTCAAAATAAGAGCTATACTGGTAATGATTAGTCAACACTAGTTTTATTTCTTAAGTGAACTTACAGGATCTGTAGATATATTTGTAGCGCCCTGAGAGATAATGCTTTGAATGGGTATGGCCCTTTCTGAAACCAGTCCCTTGATTTGAACCCGCATATCGAGGGCAAGTGTGTAGGGCGAGTGGCGAGGAGCTGGTTTCAGAAAGGGGTCTTCTGTGGTAAGTGACTGTGTAACACTGTGTGGTCGTCGATCGATTCATCTGATTCATCTGAGTTGGAGTCACAGGCCGGGGGAAACTACCCCCCCCCCCCCCCCCCCCCCCGGTAGTTCCATGCCTGGAGGGTCTAGCGCCCCTCAAAAACGGGTATTGGCACTGATGACGCGGAGGAGAAAACATGCCCACAGCGTCCCTAACGGGAATCGAACCCAGGACCTTCTAGCTGTGATGTGGCACTACCGACTGCCACCGTGCCCCAACCAAGGGGTCTCTTAGCTTTTTCCACAAAAAACAGTTTTACATGGTACCTGAGATAAGATATATAAAAGGTGCTAGGACACGGATTAAGGTGCAAGGAGGGGTGGTCCAACGAAGAGCTAAAGTCCAAGTCAACTAGTCCCTGGACCCTGGTATAATCCACAGTAGGTTCACTGAATAGCAAAAACAGGTCTAGGGCCCGCAGAGGCCTTATAGTTTTGGTGTCGGTTTATAGTTCACTGTAATGGCGCAGCACTGCCGCTGAGACATGTCACGTTACCTCTTTTTCAATCGCTAACGTTACCCTAACATGTGCCTTTCCTGCAGAGCCATCGATGCCAAAGGACACCCGCGTGTACGCCAACTCCTCCACCAAGCTGGTGGTGAAATGGGCGCCTCCGCTCTCTCCCAATGGCAACCTGACCTTCTACCTGGTCCGCTGGCAGCAGCAGCCGGAGGACAGGGAGCTCTACTTGCACAACTACTGTTCCAAAGGTCTCCGTTGAATCATAACCTCTTCTCCATAATGTCTTTGTTTCACAAAGACTCTCTCTCTCTCTCTCTGTCTCTCTCTCTCACACACACACACACACACACACACACACACACACACACACACACACACACACACACACACACACACACATTGGCTTAATGATAACATTTACAGGAAGCTCCTCCTTTACAGTGGAGCTTCTCATCTCAGTTGTGAGATTCTGAATTTCTGACAGGTAGTTGAAGGGGATTTCCACTCATTTCCAACACCGCTCTGTTGTTCAGAACAGGACAATCCATCTTTTTGGGGTCATGTGGTCAAGAGATGTTTGGACGATGTACTGTTACTCTCCGGCACGCCCTCTAGGCGGCCCCGGCATAGACAATGAATGGTGAATCTCAACTCCAGCTGAATACAATTAAGGCTCGTTTGAGCTTTTTCCAGTCAATTTAATTATATTATACTATGTGCTATGTCTTGGGAAAGAGAATATATTATAACCAAATGCCGTTATAAACTACCAAGATTTACTTGCATAGCGAGTTTTCCTTCCTTTGCTCGGAACTGCAGGTGGTGGAAAGCCTTTGCTTTTCCGTCATACAGTACGGTATATCTTATACTGACTGATTGGATCCCCTTATATACTGACTGAGGGGATCCACCGGACCGGTGGTCCCACCTCTTCCATAAGTCATTAGGTCGGTGACCTATTGACCTCTACCTTCGTCCTGTGAGGAGGTCATGTATGTGAAGTCACGGCCCTGGGGGACACATGAGGATGGGTGTTACAAAACCCCTATGTTAATAGTCTTATGATGACATGTCTAGAGGCTAGCTAGGGTTTCACAACATTGTAAGAAAAAGAGAAATCAAGCATTGGAGGTGCAAATAAACGGAGTCAACACAGGTTTTGAGTGAAGTGCAGTGCTTTTTGCTCTTGATTGGAGGTATATTTACATTAGGTCAAAATATATGCACAAAGCATACATTAAAGCAAAAACAATTAAGCCACTTCCAGGGGACACGGGTGTTGCCAAAATAACAAAAGAAGCAGCTAGGGAAACAAAAGACAGACTAACTAACTATCTAGAAATTAGTCAAACAAAAGCCTGCCTAAAATGATGCAGCAGGGACAGGGCTACAAACAAACAACTGAACTGAGGTGTACTGGTTGAGAGAGTGAGCCCAGGTGGGACTCAGCCTTTTATAGGCAGCAGGTGGTGGTGATTGGATGAGGGTGGAGTCAGGTAACAGGCTGATTGACAGATGAGGTGACTGGGGACTTCAAACCTGCAGAGAATGAGAGAGTGGAGGGAAGGAGAGACAGGGGAGGAATACAGAGCACTTACACCAACTACACTACGTGGCACGTAACAATGGGTGTAATACCAGGTATTCACACCTGTTGAATGATTATGACGTTGTGCTGACTCCCCTGTTCTGTTTTTTTCTTTTTTACAAACAGAACTGAAGATGCCTATCCGTATCTCAGCCACGGGCCTCTCAGAGATGGAGGAGAACACCAAGCCCACCAAGTCGGACCTGGCCGGGGGCGAGAAGGGTCCGTGCTGCGTCTGTCCCAAGACCCCCGAGGAGAAGGACCGGGAGAAGGACGAACGAGTCTTCCTGAAAGTCTTCGAGAACTTCCTTCACAATGCCATCTTCCTGCCCAGGTACGGCTCGCGAGCTGCCAATGCTTTGCCACGATCCACGAAGTGATTCCTTCACCAACATTTAACAGCTCCCAGTTTCCTAAACCTCCTCTCGGCCTGCGGAGGATATCATCAATGGGGTTAAGCTCCTTGGTGTGATTTATTTATCTATAAAGGTTAAAAGTTAGGAGCAGAGGTTGGTGGAAAAAGTAAATGTACAATATTTGCCACTGTAGTGCAGAAGCATGGCAGGCAGGTATTCTGATGAGGACACCTGCTGAGCGGGGGTTGCCCAGCGTTCTCGCCACAACCTCAATTGCCATGGCAACGTCGGCACAGAGATATGTCGTGACCTGGAGCGAGCAGGCAGCAATTTAGACAGCGCAAACAAACCCAAGAGAGAGAGAGATGTGATTAAGCGGTCTGAAAGGGCCCTGTGTTGTGTCTTACCTTTTCTTGTGTGGTTGTGGATGTTTTACCGTTTCAAAGTCTCACGGCCCCCTTTCTTTCTTCTCCCATGCACACACTCACTTATTTTCTTATATACACAATCTCTTACGCACGCACGCGCGTGCGCGCACGCACGCACACACACACACACACACGCATGCATGCATGTAAGTGTGTGCGCGAGGTTGAGAGTGTGTTTGTGTATTGGTGCTGTTGACGTACTTGTTAGTTTCAGCTGTGAGGCCTCAGCAGGTACCTGATGAATCCATATCTTAATGCGCCACACCAGTGTCTCTAGTGGATTCAGCTGGTAATGTGCAGCAAAATCAAGTTTATCATGTTAAAAATGTTTTGCCCTACAATGTTTTTGTAGGGCAAAAGTGTGGCTATTGCGTCCATCTCCTTTACTTCTTCAAGTTCTTGTTGAGTTGGGTCAACAAGAACAGACATATAATAATAAAAACACATTCTATTCCATCCTCCTAAGGCAGCCTGTGTTATTATAGCAGTGGTTCTCATTTTAGCACATGACCCAAAAGAGAAATTAGCTTGTGTTGCGAAAAAGTTTTTTTCTATGCAGTACGTGCTTACTCAAAGTGCTTTTCCATTCATTCATACATTGGGAGGTGAGGCGGCGAACAGTCGACGCCAGCGTCCTCACTTCCAACATTCACACACCAATGGTGGCAACCACTGGAGGCAAGGTGGGGTTCAGTGTCTTGCCCAAGGACACTTCGACATGTGGACCGGAGGAGCCCGGATTCAAACCGCCGCCCATGGATCATTGGACGACCTGCTCTACCTCCTGAGCCACAGGGGGTAGCCATAGTGTTCACCACGGGGGTTCAGGCTGTGAGTGTGTGTGTGTGTGTGCAAGCTCTCCACTGTAACAGAGCCGGCATTATCAACACACACTGCTCCGCCGAAAGGCCTTTGTGGAATCGGGGAGGGTTTTTTCAAAAGTTCAGGGTTTAGAGATCCGGGGTGAGGGAAGAAAACAGAAACAGAAAAAGAAGAGGAAATGTTTTCCATTTCTGTACCCCCTCCACTCTGCTCTCCTCCTCTCCTCACACGCTCCCTTTGTCTATGGGCTTTGGTTTTTTTGGAGTGCGCCAGCTGCCAGGAAATGTACAGCGAAGCCATCTGGAATTTAAATGAATGAGGGAAGAAGGGAAGATCCCCATCGAGGCGGCCAGGGAGCCCCGACAGACGTGTGGAAAGAAAGGAAGGCAGACTGATTGACTGGAGGAGAGAATATAGTCACGCACGCACACACACACACACACACACACACACACACACACACACACACACACACACACAGTGAGGAAGGTTATCCGTATGCCTAGGGGACCTTCTGGCATATTCAGTCAGTCTGCAACAGCTGACTGACTGGTCAATTACAGCCCTTATTACCTGCTGCTGTAATGCGCGATGATACAGACACAGGACGGAACGATAGATTGAATTAGGACATCGTTTTATTAATAATCACAGAAAGCTTGGCACATTTTAGCTTACCGTCCATGCCGTGCATGCAGTGATCCAATCCCTTCCAGATGTTTTTTCAGTACTCTTTTTCTATAGACAATTTACAATTTTGGCATTTAGCAGACACCCAGAGCGACTTACAGTAAGCATATGCTATTAGTATACTGTTCACTGTACATTGCTAAGTTTGAGGTTTAGTAAAATGGTGTACTGTTCTGGCCAAAGACATTGACCAGATTCACTCAAGTGTCATTTTGCTCTTATGTCGCACTTAGGACCTTAGAGTATATATGAATAGAGACGGCACCCCATGTCCCGTCTGGCTCGGGCCACCTTCTGTATGGTCTAGCCATCTCCCTTTGTCCTCTTTAACACCATTTTCCATAGACCTGCCCAGGATTTAATATTCAGTGCCAGGTGGACTCATGCTTGCCTCCATGTGCTCAATGTGGGTCATTATTACAGCCAGCCTTCATAACATAACAGTTTGGCGCATTGTTTAACAGTAACTGATAGTTTTGGACTCGTATTCTACTGCGCCAGACAAAACTGCTGGAATGGAATGTTGACAGGGGTGTGCGATTGCTACTGGTCTTTCCCACAGATTTGTGCACGTCTCGCTTTTTCAGAAGTGCATTCAATCCTCTCTTGGGTGTCTGCGTGCTCATGTCGAAAGAGACTCTCGAGATCGGCTCTTGCTCAGCGACGTCCTTGTTAGAATTTGAGCACTTTGTCAAAATCAACATAGTTTGAATCCTTTGCTGCATTCCTCTTTCGTTACAGCTCATTCTCATCTGTCGGACAGTTCAAAACATCTACTGAACAGATCATTGTGGTGTTCCATAAACGTGTGTATCACCTCTTAGGCTGTTAAAGTTTCCTTGCCACTCCTTTGGATCAATAAGGCCTTTCATTTTCCCACTCAGTCGGAGCCAGCGCAACCCCACCCCCCCTCTCTCTCTCTCCCTCTCTTGCTCTCTCTCTGTCTCCCCCCTCCACCTCAGTCGACCGCCCTAGCTGTCGGTTCGATTGTTGACTTCTTTCAAAGACACACACTGAGAGCCAATCGTTATTATGCTGCCAGAGTTAATCGTTGTGTCTGCTAAACGTAAGTCTAAAGGCGTGCCTTCAGCAGCGTCCCACAACAGCCCTTCTTGGCGAGGTCGTGCGGGGGCGTCTGTGGCCTTGTAGTGTCTTTATGAGCTGCTTTATGAGCTGCCGCCTGTCCTACCAGCGTCCAGCCACAGCCAGCTCCACATCTCTGCCATCATCTGTCCGGCGTCGACCTTACTGTCGACCTCCCTGTCCTCACCCTCTCCCATTAAGCTGTGAAAAACAGCCGTGGTCATCATGACTCAGGTTTATGTGTTTGCTGGCCTCCCAGTTGTGTGGTGTCACTGCTAGTGACTTTTATACAGGTGCCCTGCAGGATGCGCCGTCTTTCTATGGCTTTATTCCCCTGGGAAGACCCTGTTATTGTGCAGTGGTCAATGGATGGTACATTTCAGTCTCTCTCTCTCTCTTACTCTCACTCTCGCCATTTTTCTCGGTCCATCTCACTAGGATCTCTCTGACCTATTTTCTCTCCATAGGGAGCCGCGCACTGCAGCTGGGCACGCACGCACGCACGCACGCACACACACACACACACACACACACACACACACACACACACACACACACACACACACACACACACACACACACACACACACACACACACACACACACACACACACACACACACACACACACAATCCTACGCACACACAGGAATTCAGCATACTGTAGGCCTAACTGTACTGATACTTGAATCCTGCTAACTCCACCTGTTCCAGTGAGTTCTCTTCAGCTTTGCAGAAGTTGCGATTGCCGGCTGTAAAAACAAATGTAAACTAATCCTACCAAATATTAACAAAACTTTGTGCGCAGTTCGGGTGGCCAAGTCTGACGTTACCTCTGCGTTTAACACAGCTTTGTGGCTGTTTCCCACAGCGGGGTCAACATTTAGCCGTTTCCCTTTCCGTGATGCGATGGAGCGAAATACGCTGTCAGTGTCTCACTTGGACACACGATATTCACGGAGAAACAACAACAATACAGACGCGTGATGTTAGACGTGAGCTCCCGTGCAAGTTTCTAGTGTTTGTACAAGAACACAGTCTTGTCCCCTCGCTGTCTTTTACCTTCACAATGAAGTCACTATTCTTACGATAGTTCCGTGCCGCCACTTCTTCCAGACCACCGGACCGCCGCCGCAGAGACATTTTCGGCGTGGCTAACGGTACCCTGTCGTCGCACGAGGCTCGGGGAAACACCTCCACCCCCGGTGGAGGCGAGGGGAACAGCACAGACGGGGTCCCTCCTCTCATCGACTTCCCCTTCGCGGAGGAACGGAGCACGACGGAACACATGGAGGTCGACCACCTGCGTCCCTTCACGGTCTACCGCATCGACATCCACGCCTGCAACCAGGAGGTGGACCGATGCAGCGCCGCAGCCTTCGTCTTCTCCAGGACCAAACCTGCAGGTGAGGAATAAAATAAACACAACGAAGCTTGATGGTAAATGGTGCATTGATGTCGTTCATCAGAGAGAAAAGGAGCACAGAATGCTTGAGCATTCTTCTTGATAGGAAGAATATTTATAAATGTATTGTTCGAGCCAGACCAATATATACTATATACCAGCCAGACTGAGATAGTGGTTATTTGAGGTTAGATGACATTGGTATCTTCTATTTAGCAGATTAACCTGGGCTAAATGGGGGTCATTTTTCTAAAGTCTTCACTCTACAGACTCACAAATGTGGTATTGGTTTGGTGCGTGTGTGCGTGTGTGCGTGTTTGTGTCCCTCAGACAAAGCAGATGACATCCCTGGAAAGGTGATCTATGAGAGGGATGAGAAGGTGCAGGGTTGTGTTGTGCTGCACTGGCCAGAGCCCGCCAGGCCCAACGCCCTCATCCTAATGTATGAGATCAAGTTCCGTCTGCCCAATGAGGTAAGCTTCTTTATTTTAGTTGATGATTCAACCAATCAGTAACCAAGACTTATTTCAGTCATTTGGATTCCATAGAAAGCCACGCATGTCTTCCATGGAAGTAACGTCATTCACCGCTCACTGCGACGTGTAGTGAGCTTATAGATGGACTATTTTCAATTGTTAGTTATTTTAAGATTAGGTTTAGTTATTTAAAGATTATTGAGTATTGAGTATTTGAACTGATGAAACTAGCAAAAGAATACATTAAGCATCTTCCATAGACATGAGTGGTCTCAGAAATGTGATAAAAGCAAAGGTTTAAACTAAAGTCTAAAATGATTTCTTCAACTGGTTGGCTGTTATGTGGAACAGCAGCAACAAAGAATGATAATACCGTCATGAGATTTAATTGTTTCTTTATTCAATGTGATTCGACATAGATGGCCCCCTCTCACACTACAGAGATCACTATATTGTTTGAATAAAAATAAGCGAGTGGACATTTCTCTTCTCCTTTGTCTGGTCAAACTAAAAGCCCTGCAGAATATTTAACAGACCGACGACACCTGACACCTGACACTTGACCTTGAACCCTCGGTGGTGGCCGCGCAGCATTAACCTGAGTGTGTTTGTTTGTTTGTTGTTCCCCCCACAGCCGGATAAACATGAGTGTGTGTCGCGGCAGCAGTACCGCGAGCACCGAGGAGCGCGACTGACCAACTTAGCCTCTGGGAATTATTCTGCGCGTGTGCGCGCCACCTCTCTGGCAGGGAACGGCTCCTGGACCGAGACCATATCCTTCTACGTGCCCCAACCCCCACGTACGTACGGAGAAAAGCTATGTCTTCCACTCAAATATTTGTTTTTCTTTTTGTTAAAATGTTTAATTTTTCTTTTTTTGTTGAATTTTCAGTTCAAAAGGGATAGGACCAGATTTTTTTTTAAATAAACAATGTCCATATTACAGTTCCTTGCCCTAACCCAACAGCTGACAATTCAACCTACTATTCATCTAAAGCTTCTTCACTGTCACCATGTTTATTAATGAACTCCAAGAACCTCTCCCGTATCTTATAGAATTCAGCAGGGTTTTATGTTTAGTTTCTGTGCTAAACTGGACGTTAAAGTCCTCAACCAAAAGCCAATCATGGGCGCATTGACATTTTTCCAGCAATTGAGTGTCTGGCCTGTAACAGGCAGAGGTCATCAAATAAAGATTCTGAACTTTTCACCTGATGTGAAATTTAAAAAAACAGACCGGTCTGAAGTGAGTGTTGCTGTACTGTACTGTACTGTACTGTACTGTACTGTACTGTACTGTACTGTACTGTACTGTACTGTACTGTACTGTACTGTACTGTACTGTACTGTACTGTACTGTACTGTACTGTACTGTACTGTACTGTACTGTACTCCTCCCTGGGCTCTGTGTATGTGTGTGTGCTCTACTGGCCACTTTAGGTAGCACTTGCAGCACGGACACATGTACGTACACATACATACATACATACATACACACACACATACATACATACATACACAAACACATACATACACGTACGTACGCACACATACACACATAGCTCCGCATAGGAGTGGCACTAGCACCACTCAAAAAAACACCTATAGATACTCATCATCATTGTTGTCCCTTTTGTGTCTGACAGGAGAACTGGATGTTACGTTCTACGTGATCATCGTCGTGCCCATCATAGTTATACTCCTCATCGCCAGCCTCATCACTGCTCTTTTCTTTGTCAACAAAAAGAGGCAAGTATTTGTTTTTCCCACCAAGGAGATTTCCACATCGTCAGACAAAGTCCTTATATTATTATATTGTTAGCCATAAAACATAACAACCACTATAACGTTAATAATCAGAATTAAACATGATCATCAGGTACTATGATTATACTAGGAGGCTTTTTTTGTTTCTCAAAAAGTGTACAGAAAGTGTTAAAATTATGTTTTTATGTGGCCACACTCACCAGTTCATTAAGTATGTCTGGTTTTCACCTTAGCACCACCCAGCTGAACTTAAGCCTCGCCCACAGCTGTTGTTGTATGATAATGGGGGAGGGGTTAGGGGAGGGGTTAGGGTTATGATGTCACTAACGTGGAGTAATTTTGATTGGGCCTTTTGACTCAAAGGCTTTCAGCTTTCAGGAAGAAACCAAAAATAGACAGGGAAGACATATTTGAATATTCTAACCACACCTTGTGGTCTATTAGTAATCTCCACAGACACACACAAAACAGAAAAAGTACAAAAATCACGGCGACGGCACTCCATCTTTAACTCTCCCTTGTGAACGTTCGGTGGGCTTTATAGCAAACGATCTGTTCTATGTGCGGGTCGTCTGATCAATCTGTGCTCCTCGCCGTTCCCACAGGAACAGTGACAGGTTGGGGAATGGAGTCCTCTACGCGTCCGTCAACCCAGAGTACTTCAGTGCTGCCGAAAGTAAGAACGACCTCTGCACCGGGACGTCACGGACAGTCTTGCCTTTGTTTCAGCTGACTTGTATTGTACTGCGTGTGTGCGTGCGTTCGTGCGTGCGTGCGTGTGCACAGTGGTGGACTAACTAAGTACTTTTACTTAAGTACTGTACTTAAGTAAAATTTTGAGTTATTTGTACTTGAGTGTTTACTTGAGTGTTTCCAATTTCCAATATTTTTACTTCTACTCTACATTTCAGAGGCAAAATCTTTACTTTTACTCAACATTTATTTGAAAACATTAGTTACTAGGCTACTTAGTTTGTAGATTCTGATTATCATTACAAAACTTGCATTAACCACTAATAATAATAATAATAGCAGATACAAACTCACAATCTGTCGCGATGCGACGCATTGTGAGCTTGCATGTAGATCTGCTATTTTCAAAAGATTTGTAGACATTAGCGAGTACTTTTTACTTTTGGGTGCTTGCGTGCATGCGTGCGTGCGTGCGTGCATGTGTGCATGCATGCATGCGTGCGTGCGTGCGTGCATGCGTGCGTGCGTGCATGTGGCGCTGACCAGTGGTCTTTTGTGCCGCCAGTGTACGTCCCAGACGAGTGGGAGGTGGCCCGGGAGAAGATCGCCATGAGCAGGGAGCTGGGCCAGGGCTCGTTCGGCATGGTGTATGAGGGCGTGGCCAAGGGCGTGGTCAAGGACGAGCCCGAGACGCGCGTGGCCATCAAGACGGTCAACGAGTCGGCCAGCATGCGCGAGCGCATCGAGTTCCTGAACGAGGCCTCCGTCATGAAGGAGTTCAACTGTCACCACGTGGTAAGGAACGACGGGAAGACTTTGATTGATTGATTTAATAGTTTATTGAACATAAATGTAAAAACAGCAACAGAGTACAGTCAAACACTCAGTTCAAAAGGGATAGCACCAAAACAAAGTCCATGTGGTCTTGTTTCCATGTAGGCCCTATGCAATCAATTCATATACATGACATGAAGAATAACAAAAAAATTCAAATCATCAATAACAACAAAACAATCTAAACAAGACGCTGACTTCCACCATGCCATTCCTGTCCTGTTAATTACATTCAACTGATTGGACGTTTCGAATGCGAGCCAGGGGTACTCCACATCCCCTGGACTGGAGTTGAAAGCCATTGTTCCGCATGTAATTATTATGACACTTGTGTGAGGAACATATTTGACATGAGTGATTCATTAGAAGTGATTCACACACACACACACACACACACACACACACACACACACACACACACACACACACACACACACGCACTCAACCACACTCACACACACTAGGTAAACATTACATTAGCAGCACATTTCTGATATTGGGTCACGTTCCCTTTTCTACACTATGCCTCAATGTTTAAACATTTCTCTGTCACCTGAGTGTCTTACCGTTAATGGATTTGAATCTGTATATTTCATGTAACTATGTCATACGCTACATCTGTCTATTTCATGAAAGTAACAGATCCATTTGTTGTTTGCACTCAGTGAAGTAAATAGGGGAAAGTTGAGTAGATGTGTTGCTTGGCACGGTCACAAATGAGAAATCACCCAGTGCATTTCTATGTTACAGTTGTAATCATTTCCTGATTGTCCTGCTTGGCTATACAGCGTAAACCCTGCTGCTGTCTACACAGGCTGCTGCTGGGTTAAACATACTCACTGATTGTCTTCAGCATCATCACAGCCATGCCCCTCATTAGTTAAGCTAAACGGAAGTGTTAAAAGTTTCCCCTTTGGAAAGCCACCGTTACAACATTTTACAATGTCTGGCTGCTTAAAAGCCAACTAGCCAAGCACTTAATTATTAACTTCAATTTGAATAATTTAATGGATTTTTTTTACATGCTTCAAAGCTCCACATTTAAAGATTTTCCAAAGCCCAGTAAATCCTCATTACCTCACTTACAGGCCTTGTGAAATATGAACGCCTATAAAAACATATGTCTCTGGCCCCATAGTACTTTCGTGGGAATATTAAGTAGAGTTTAGCCAATGGGAGAGGAGTGGCGTCCCCACATAGCTGACCTACGTATGCTATGTGATGATTGGTCTATAGGTGCGGCTGCTGGGTGTGGTCTCACAGGGACAGCCAACCCTGGTGATAATGGAGCTGATGACCCGTGGAGACCTGAAGAGCCACCTGCGCTCTTTGCGCAAAGAAGTAAGCATGCTTTTTCCTTCCAGTTCTGCCCTGCGTGGCCCCTGAGGAGCAAAACAGTTCAGCCAGCATCAGTCTCACAGAGTTTGGATTCTGTCCAGCAGGACATAAAGACACAAACACATTCTCCTTCCATCTCTTTCTTTCTTTCCGCTCACTTACACTCCCTCTCACTTCATCACTCACTCGCACGCACGCACGCACGCACGCACGCACGCACGCACGCACGCACGCACGCACGCATGCATCACGCACTTTATGGTGCGCAGCCTGAGCTTTGGTTAAGTTCCAGTTCTGCAGAGAGACCATAGAGTATATATATATCTATAGAGAAGACACCCGAGTTCTCCTCCCATCCACTTGCATTGAGTTGCTCAAAAGCGCATGAGGCGGATTCACTCCTCCTTCCTGGTAGGAACAGAGTGCATTCTGGGATGGATTGGCCCCAAACACATGAACGTGCGACCGACACATGAACTAGCATCGTGCGTGTGTGCGTGTGCGTGCTACTCGTGGTGAACGCGCATCGCTATGTAGGCAGCAGGCTCGTCTTAACCTGACACTGCCAGCTGGGGGCGGTATTGGCCCTTGTGGGGTCTATTAAATAATAATGCTACCGATCTCTAATAAAATGCCAAAATACAATAAAGGATGGGTTCTTTTTCATAGCACTTGTAGCACTATGAATGCAAATATAATAAATATTAAATATGTATCAGACAACCAACAAATGTATTACAAACTATATATTTATATAACAAAATATTTAAAGTGTGAAACAAACAAATGAGAAAAAATTACTTTTTTTCATATACCCAAACTTACAAAAATACATGATCAATAAATAGACCAGTTCCATGATGAACGGACACCAGATCAACAGACCAGTTCCACTGAAGTGGTATGGTAAAGATTTCTTCTCTTTGATAATGGTTTGTAATGACTACTGGCTGCCCTTTAATGTATGTCCTTGCTTGCTCACATGCTAAGTTGTATGGATAAGACAGCCTCCCTCCCTTTATATCTCCCTCCATCCCTTTCAAGGGGGGCCAGCTAAATGATAGTTAGGAAACAAATGGACCCTTGTGGGGTCTGTAACTCAGATAAATGGAACCCATTTTGTACAAATGGAACCCATTTGTACACTCTCAGATGGTTCTTTTTGTTGTGTCTTTCGCCCCCGCACCCCTCGATCCTCCCCCATGCTCACCTCCCTCCCACATATTTATAGAGCACTCATTCTTGAGATGAGGGACAAAAGTGGAAAAAACATGTCCCACACATACAGTAAGAGCCTTATTTATGTTAAAAATTAATTAATTCATAAAAATAAAAGCACTTGCAAAGTTAAATGTAATACAGTTGTCATTATTATGCCATTAATTTAATTATAATTGTTTTCATATGCCATCTGAATTAGTTAAAAGCAGGCACTGTACCCAAAAAGGCCTGTATTTCGCCTGTCCCCAGCAAATGGTCACAATTTCAAACTGCCAAAAAAGTGTCTAATACTGTCACAATCACATAAATATACATACTAAATGAAAGTAGATACTAGCACTGGAGTTCAATAGGTTGAACAATTTTGTAATTACAAAGATAAATGGTCACACACTATATATATATATATATATATATATATATATATATAGCTCAGTTAACCTTCTCCATGGATGAGGTTTGGTCTTGCTGCTGTGTTATGATTACTTCATCTTCTGGTTTAAGCTGGACACCTGTGACCTTCAAGCTAAAATTTTAATTACAGGGAGACAATCTTACCACAACATGCAGCCTACTCAATCGGTTAAGACATCAATTTATTGTTTTATTCTCATTCTGTTCTCATTGGATATCAGATGTCAAACCTATGCGTCTTCATGATCCTTTTTGTGCTTATTTGAATCTGCAGGAATCACATGGACTATAAAAAATAATGTGTTTTGTCTTTTAGGTATTTTAATTCAGGTAATAATAGAAATATTCTGAAATATATAACATAATCTAATCTGGTGAACATCTAGTACAAGTGCCTAATGAAATGAAATAATTATCTAAACAAACCATAGACTTGACTGACTTGTCTGCCATATGGCGCAATCTTCAAAAGTACAAGCTCACAGCATATGAGCTTTCCATTTTCTTTAGCTATGTAATGTAAAACAAAGTGGTTAATGAAATATATCATATAGCATATGGTGTCATGTTCCTGAACCAGGCTTTAAAAATTCACCTCTGAATGTTAAATGGGGATTGGAAAAAAAATCAGATTCCATGTGACTTGTATGTGACCTGTCTGCATTTAGACTTATTTAAACAAATCAGATTCCAATCTGGATGTGGCACAGATAGATCTGATTCAGGCTAGATTTGGCTGTCAGTGTAAATGGTGCCTAAGGGAAATGTGTTCTGCACTGACCCCCTATTTAGTTAAAAAGGTTTAAAAGAAAACGTTAAATATTCTGATAGTAAGCATTGCCATAGCATCCCATCAGAAAGGAGTACCTTGGATGTACAGTATTCCAGTCCCACTGTTGTTTATCCAGTGTGATTAATAGATTATTTTAAAAGTCATTGCAATTTGATCTGTGACTTTTGCAGAACCCAATGTTTTAATTCAGAGGTTGGTTTAAAATGAAAGCATTTTGATTATCTCGGTAAGCACATCAATACGAATCTGGGTTATTATTGTGGTTATTTTAGCACTTCATCATGGATTCCTTGGGTGAAATTCCCAGTTTTACACTTCACATGTGACATAGATAAATTCTTCATTGATCTCCACCTTTTCTTAAATGCACTTAGTCCAAACAGAATAAATGTCATTTACACACTTAACCATAATTTTATTTTAATTGGAAAATTGATCATTTTCAGTGTTATGGAATAATTTAACCATTGATTTTAGACTGTAAAGAGACGGCACTGCACAGAGCTCCACGACCACCAGTCAATCAATCAACCAACCTCTGCCCAGGGATGGAGGCTTGAAGACGACGGGGTAGATGGAGAGACATAAGCCTAGCAGAAAATTACTTTCGCCTACTTGAAGGTTATCAAACCATGTATTTATATCGGTAAATAATCATGTTGATGCTAAATCAACATTAACATTTCATGTACAGCTGCTATTTAAAAAAAAGTTTTTTGAATTCGGACTCGGGAGTTCTACAGAAGCCTATGGTAAGTGAATGGGAAGTCCTTGGCAGTCAAAATGACACAAGCGATCTTTATAATCTTAATACTTGGTCACAAACCAACTATTTTACAAGAACAATATTGATGTAACTAGAGATTAGACAAATTAGCTATATTTTATATACACAGAATAATAAGTAATGAGCAAAAGTCCTGATGCGACATTTCCTGGTTTTAATGCAGTCGGCCCCTCAGCGCTCTCCTCTCTCTCTCTGCCTGAAACTTTCTGGAGTGGGCGGAGCCTAGTGCGCGTTCATGTGTTTGGGGCCAGACCTTACCAAACTGCAATACCTTCTTTCGGTCACTATGTCCATTTCGCCTCAAGATTTCCTCTGGGTGCCTTCTCTATAAATATATATACTCTAAGAGAGAGACAGCAGCAGAAGAAGACAAGTGAGATGCTCAATATGGCGCTTGTTGTGCTACCCCCGCTTCTCTCCCTCCTCTACCACAGAACTCCAACGCCCAGGTTCTGCCCCCTCTGAAGAAGATGATCCAGATGGCGGGGGAGATTGCGGACGGCATGTCGTACCTAAACGCCAACAAGTTTGTCCACCGCGACCTGGCCGCCAGGAACTGCATGGTGGCGGAGGACTACACCGTCAAGATCGGAGGTAAGATGTCCAACTCACGCGGAGCCGTCAGGGTGCATAAGTTGGTTAGACATACTAACAGTCCGACAGGCATTAGTTACAACTAATCCGTGGCAGGTTAAAACTAACCCGTGGCTCCCGACATGCGTGGCATGTTAAAAATAACCCTTGGCAGGTTAAAAATAACCTGTGGCAGGTTAAAACTAACCCGTGGCTCCCTGTGAGGTTAGGTTTAGGGTCTGGGTTTTGGGTAGGGTGTCAGACTAATGCTATATAGTGTCTTCACTGCGTCTTCACTGACCTCTGTTATGTTGTCCTTCTCCCCTGCCTCACCTCAGACTTTGGCATGACCAGAGACATTTATGAGACAGATTATTATCGCAAAGGAGGGAAAGGCCTGCTGCCGGTCCGCTGGATGTCCCCGGAGTCACTGAAAGACGGAGTTTTCACCACCATGTCTGATGTCTGGTATGAAATTATTGCACACGAACACACACACACGCACACTTGCACACACACACGCACACACACGCACGTATATGTATTATGCAAACTACTTTGTACAAATTCAAGGCCATTCCAGAGGGGGCCTTGCATAGTATCTCAGAGGTATGTTTACTGTGTATGTGTGAATGTGTTGGTGTTGGCACGTAACAGTACTGTGGGACTATACCGCTGTTTCATGCTATCCCTGTTTTTTTACGATATCGATGATATTTATGTTCTTTACTGTTCTCTGTTGACACTGTGTGTCTCGGCTCTCGGCGTGGCCTCAGTTAAATGCTCGACGACCACCAGATTCTATCAACTAAAGTATAAGGTTTTAGACAGATGTAGCTGTTTACGAGCTCCCTAGCAAGTGTTTGTTTCCTAACTGAGAGTGTCCCACGGGTCTGTCCCTACGAGAGGAGGACCTAAACTGATCCAGATGTTTCCAAATGAGAGGTTGCGGTGCCAGCACAAACCCACCTCCACATCCACGCATTATAACTTCCTCTTTGATGTCACAAAGATCAAGTCCACTATTGCGAGAGTCCATTCTGGGCCTCCGACAAAATGCCTCTACCAGTGGATGCCTTTCTATTTGGTTGATCAAGAAAAGCTTCCTCCATGCGTTTTTGTCTTTCAACACGGGACCCTTTTAGTCAATTAGATACAAGTCGGTGTTGTAATAGTCTGTTTTTAAAGAGCGCTGAGTGCACTCTCAGATGCCTCGCCAGCGGTGAGAATGTGACTGCCGAGAGCTAACAAACAGTGACAACACTGTGTTCTTTGTTTTTAGCATGTCAAGGTTCCCTACAGTAGTTTCCTGCTCCATTCATTCAGTTTCGTAGAGGTTTCCATGCAATGTGGCACGCACACTTGTTTGCGTCGCTGACTGTGCGGCGCAGGGTTAAAGTGAGGTTACCCATAATATAAATTTACCCATACGTCCTCCACACCGCAGCTTGTCTTGGAGCAATGGATTCAGCCGTGATTCATCGCCTGGGCTTCACATACCATCTGCCTGACTGGCTACACACACAACAGCAATACTTAATGCTGCTGTATCATTTGAAACCATGGTATATGTTTCATGGACTAATAATGTAACTTGATGAGCAGTATAGCAGAGTAGACTTCAGTCCATTGTCTCGTATCTCTAAACAAAAACAAGACTTTCTACAGTATGTGTGTGTGTGTGTGTGTGTGTGTGTGTGTGTGTGTGTGTGTGTGTGTGTGTGTGTGTGTGTGTGTGTGTGTGTGTGTGTGTGTGCGCGGCTCGCGCATGCATTTATTTGAAGTCCATTCTCCTGTGTGTTTCCCGCTGCAGGTCATTTGGTGTGGTTCTGTGGGAGATCGCCACCTTAGCGGAACAACCCTACCAGGGCATGTCCAACGAACAAGTGCTACGCTTCGTCATGGAGGGAGGCCTCCTAGACAAACCTGACAACTGCCCCGACATGCTGTAAGTCCCTCTGTGTTTGGTTCTGTGAGCACACTCTCTAACCCACAGGTTCCCAAGTATTTGTGGGTCACGGAGTAAAAATCTAATTTTCTTTTACCTACAGTTGAATATAGGCTATAATTTTTAAAGACTTATTATACATTTTAAAACAATCGAACAAACAATTCTATAAATGAAAATGATAATAAGTAGTGAAAAATAGCCTATCTACAAGCTCATAACGCGGTGTGAACATCTAATCTCTCTTTTGGTTCACGGGCTAAAAAGTTTGGGAACCACTGCTCTAACCTAATGCTCTCCAACTGTGTATATAGTACTGTTGCTTCCTTAAAGCTAATAAATAAATCATCATGTCACTCTTTTCCGGGGCCTTCCAGCCCCGCTGTGTTGTAATGTACCCTTGAAGGATGTATTGTTTCGTCCTCTGCTACCGTCTCATAGGTCCCTCTGTCCCATAAACGTATTATTAACCCCTTGCCGGTCAATGCCCCAGCTTCTATTTTGAGTTGTGGTGGCTGGACGACGTGCGTAGGACATCATGTGATAATTTTTATACAGTATGCCAGTGTTAGAGCCAAGCCGCAGGCCTGCACGGCTGGTGACATTAACGTCACAGGTTAAATGCAGCCCACTGACCACATGGCCCCAGTGCCCAGCTGGCAGCCGGGTTGTAGGGGGACCCTCCTCCTCGTCCACTGCAGTCAGACGTTAGGCCCATAGAAGGGTAGCCATGACTTGTGTGTGAAAGATGCCGTTTGGGAAGGGTCATCGCATCGGTGTCCACCCGTCAGCCAAGGGACAGACATGGGGGGGAGGGGGGGGGGGGGGGGCTTAGAGAGGCAGCCATTAATTAATTGACCAGGCTGTTTTAGGGGATGAAACAGCACAGCCTGCCTGTCTGGCTGGTCTGCTACTTATACAGTACATGCGTTTCTCTTCTGCTCCTCTGACCTCAATGAGCAGGCATTCTGCCCCCCCCCCCTCCTTTCTTCATGGCTGACCTCACCTTAGCAAGAGAGTGCATGTAAAAAAAAAAGAAAGAAAGAAAGAAAGAAAGAAAGAAAGAAGTGAAGGCTGTGTGTTATGCAGACACAAACCTACGGTTGCCATGGCAGCCTGAGTGTTTTGTCCTGATTGCAGGGGTGTGTGGATTGTGTTACGGAGGTGGGTGGGGGAGGTGAATGGGGGGGGGGCTGTGTCCTGGTCTGCAAGCAGCACACACAGGGAAACGAGGCTCCCGCCACTGTTTGCCTGGCCTGTAGTGAGTGACTCAGTGGAGAGACTTCCAAAGTTGTGCATAAGCGAGCCGTGGCCTAGCTGGCTACACTCACAGGTTCTGGACAGAATCGACGACTGGCGGGAAAAGGACAAGGGCCAGATTCTGGAGAAAGAAAGGGATGAGTCATAATTATTTGGAAAGCTTTGAATGTCTTCCCTCCTTGTTTTCTGTCTTTCCCATGGTCAGGTACAGCTCTGGGTCACGGATTGGATTTCCCATGAGTCCTGTCTTGTGTTTCATGTGGACAAAAGAGCACTCTCTTTCACAGGGATGGGCAGCAATGAAAGACAGAATAATACCATTACATTACATGATATATATCGTTTCTAAAATGGTATCGTGGACAACGCTATATGCAGTCATTTAGTTGAGCCGTGAAGAGATTGTGAAGCTATTGTAATAACTTAATAACGCCGTCTGTCTGTCCGTCCGTCCGTCCGCCTGTCTGTAGGATATCATCTGACAATTTACGATTCATGGTGAAAGTTCAGATTTAAAGGTCAAGTAGGTCAGTTATTAAACATTATGTCATACACAGTAAAATCCTCTCAGATGTGACGTATATGCTGTGGAATGTGTTCTGAGGGCTCCTCGGTCTAAATTTAACTCTTGAGATTGGATGACATTTGAACATTCTCTGAGTTACAAATGGACTGAGGAATCTACAGTGTACATAACTTCTGAGTGTGTGTGTGTGTGTGTGTGTGTGTGTGCGTGCGTGCGTGCGTGCGTGCGTGCGTGCGTGCGTGCGTGTGTGCATGCGTGCGTGCGTGCGTGCGTGCCTGTGTGCGTCTACATTGATACATGGTCATAACATTGGTATGCTTGTGAATAGCATGACTAAAAAAACTGGCCTGATTTTCAGTTTTTTGTAAAGTATAAATTTCTCAACATGTTTCTCAACATGTTATATAATATGTACACTTGGGTAACACCTGTTCAATGTCTATAATGCCTTGTAACATACTGTACTATGCACTATACTCTGTATAATTATAGTTCAGTCAGACAACTCACGAATAGATTTAACCAATATTTATTATAGAATGAGAATACAAGTGTGCATATGATATTTGACTTGGCGTTCGGCTCTGCAGCAGTTTATCCCTGCTCGGCGTGATTAAACACCATCATAGAACATTAAGAGCAGGGAGATAGATATACAATAAAACCCCCATGGGAGCATAAATAACAGAGCCCACCGGTGGTGCTGGGGTGGTGGTGGACGCAAAAATCACATAACAACCAGGAACCATATGCAGAGGAAGGCAGGAAGAGCATACAGTCTAGAGAGCTTAAATACCCCGCCCAATTGGTCAGCTGACTGCCACATCAGCGAATGACGTGTGGGGCTTGCACACACTTATAGACCCACATAGAAATTCAGCATGTTAACCCCTTGAGTATAGTATGCACTTTTGAGCATGGCATGAACTCCCTCGAGTCTGACTGAGCTAACTCCGCAGGCTACAGCTCATTTATATGAACTCAGAAATAATCATAAAAATAACATAAAACATTATAAAGCCTTTTTATAATGACTTATAAACAAGGTCAATTATAAAAGTGTTGTAATCGGCTTAAAAGTTAAAAGCACTTATAGCGCAATCATAACACATTATAATGCCTTTTATAATGACTTCAATGACTTTGTTTAAATCTGGATGCAGTGGCTGGTATTGGTATCAAAGTAGAGATCGGTATACAGTAGCAACAATACTTACTGTAGTTAAACCCATTTTGGGCGGGAACCCCTTTTGGTGTTTTTTAGTATTATGTTATGCTTTAGCTATTGAAAAATAGCAAATCTACAAGCTCATAGTGCGAGTGGCGCACTACGAGCTTGTAGGTCTGCTATTTTTGAAAAATCGAAGAACCACTGACATAGAAACATAGCTTTTTCAGAAAACTGTCAGGATGTAGAAGACATTTTTTTAATCTGATCTCAGTTAAAAATGGGTTAAACACATTTGTAACATGTGCAATATCACCATGAGGTTTTCACTGGACATGAGATGTTAATGGGTTCAGATCTGAGCGGAGTCTGAAACCTGTCCTGGACGGGGTATCTGGACGTAAAAACGAATCCATGAGATGTTAGTGCATCCTGCTGCTTGATCAACTTATCTATCCATCGTAGGATGTGGGTTACAATTTTGATGCCCGGTCCTAAATAATTAATGTTGTGACTCGAGTCGTGACTCCAAATTGTTCTGTCTCTTTGTTTCAATCTGCGTCCACGTTACTAGTTCTCTGTTTTTTTCTCTCCATGTTATATTCACATTGCTCACAACAAGTGACAGTGTGGCATTGTGGTCGGTCCACTATACTTTAGTTTCTATCACAGTGCAAGCCTGACCAACTCCAAGCCTGATGGTAAATCCAGATTTGTTTTCATCTACACAGATTATTGAATTACTACCGGCGTGGTCGAAAGGCAAACATTGCATGCGAGTATCAGGTGTAATCACAGAGACACTGAACTCTTTGACCCTGCTGGTTCTGTGAAGAAGAGCCGTGGGACTGGATGTGGATGTGTGGATTCCCACTGAATGTGTCTCCAGCGTTATTCATGACATGCCCTAAAAGGTGATTGCATGTGTCTCTGTGAGATGGGCAAGATGCTGACAAGCAGGCAGTATTTATTGCAGTGTTTTTGTTTTTCGGTTTTTTCCGGTCTTCTGCGCAGCAACAGATGGCACTGTGTGAGAGCACCGAGCAGACAGGTTACTCTGAGCCGCATTCAGGGCCTGGCTCCAAACATTACACTGCTTTTCATGGCAGGTCTCATAGCCCGGGCTTTTGACATGTGAATGTCAGCCTCTAAAGGGAGCTCACTGCAAAAACAAGCTAACATGCTTCAGAGTTCTAAGCGAGACGCATGCTTAGGAAAGCACTACCCACAATTCCTTGCTGTGGAGTAGAGTTGGCACCCAGCTGAACACAGGCTGTTGCAGAGGCAGGCAAAAGCTGAGAGAGAGAGAGAGAGAGAGAGAGAGAGAGAGAGAGAGAGGAAGCTCAGACAGAAGGAGTGAGAGAGATGATGACTGAGGTGTTAGTAGTGCTTGAAGGGTATTCTTAGCTTGTTTGTGTATAATTGAAGTTGTGGTGTGTGGTGTAGCACCACACCAAACTGTAATAATTCTCTCTTTTATGATGTTGTTTTGACATTCCCCGAGTTCTGCTGCCGACCTGGCACGGTATGTGCTTATGTATGATTTATGTTGCCGCTGTATACAAAGTCCATTACTGAACTCAAAGTGACCAGTTTAGTGAGAATACTCTATCTATCTATCTATCTATCTATCTATCTATCTATCTATCTATCTATCTATCTATCTATCTATCTATCTATCTATCTATCTATCTATCTATCTATCTATCTATCTATCTATCTATCTATCTATCTATCTATCCATCCATCCATCCATCCATCCATCCATCCATCCATCCATCCATCCATCCATCCATCCATCCATCCATCCATCCATCCATCCATCCATCCATCCATCCATCCATCCATCCATCTATCCATCTATCTATACATAAACTGTAACATGAATGTGATAAAACTAGACTTCGCTTTAAAGGATTAGTTCAGATTTTTGGACTTAAAGTTGTAGCCAGGAAATACTTGCCATTAATATAGTGGTTGCAAAGATATGAATTGATTCCAAGAGTCCCGTGGTGGGAGTTCTTGTCTGATTTTGGAGAATATTAAGTAGTTCTGGTCATTTGGTGAGGGTCTGGGGGCCACGTATAAAAAATACACAGAACTAGCATCATTTGTATTGTTGACCTATTTCTAGCAAGCATATAACAACTTTCGTTCAACTTAGAACCCTCTGTGACAACTATGTTTTGTGTCCAGTATCACTATATGCCAGCAGCAGCAGCAGCACAAAACAGTTAGTTCCATGTGACAGAGGGGTCAAAGTTGAACGAAAGTTGCACTACCGGTATATGCAGAAATAGGTGAACAATACAAATGACGCTAGTTTTGTGGATTCACTTATTTTTTATATATTTTTTAGGAGCCTCCGCTCCTCCAACACCCATCTTCTCCCCGTCTCCCACACCAACCTCTGCACCAGGGACGACCGGGCCTTCTGCCACACAGCCCCTTGTCTGTGGAACTCTCTCCCTATTCACCTGAGAGCACCACAGTCCACTGACTCTTTAAGACCCACGTTTTTAAGAAAGCTTTTCCCTAATCTTGTTGTACTGCTTATGATGTTGCTTACGCTTCTTTTATTGTATTTCTTTTGCTATGCTTTTAACCTTGTAGCACTTCGTAAGAATGTAATGCATTATTATTATTTTATGCGTGACACCAGACCAGAACTCCCACCATGGGTCTCAGGGAATCAATTAATATCTAGTATTTCCTACAGCTTTAAGTCCAAAAATCTGAACTAACCTTTTAATGGAATGTATAGTGTGTTTCCTATATTAATGTGTGTACAGTTTCTGCATGTCAGGGTGATATGTTTGTAGATATAGCATAGACAGACTTCCGAGCTTTGGCCCTAGACATACTGACAAACTGGTGTGCACTGCCACCTCCTGGTGTGAAACAGACACAGCAGATTTAAACTGAACAGAAAGATTTTTTCCACAAAATATGAAGTCTATTGTAAGGGAATAGAAACTGTAAATAAAATATAAAAAATGTACTTGTACTGTACATTGACAATAAATTGAATCTCATCTCATCTCATCAGGGGTCATCGCCATGTTGGCTTATGGTGGACGTTTTAGTCAACATGGACATACAAAATGACATACCAAAAACACATAGATAGCCCTGAATGACATAACAGATCTGTATTGAGTGTTCAAATGAAAGCAAAAGGACCCTTGTTTCCATTTGAACACTCTCAGAGTTAAGGGGGTCTTTTCAAATGAAACATTTGAGAACCACTACTAGTACTAGTGGACTCCTAATGTGCCATAGTGTCATAGTAAATGATTGCCATACAAATTCTGAAGAAAACCTGGAGACTTGACATTCAGTAAGTGGGTGCTATGATCAAAATAAGAACATTATAATGGTGTGTAAAACAGAGAATCTAAAATGTGTGTGTGTGTGTGTGTGTGTGTGTGTGTGTGCAGATTCGAGCTGATGCGGATGTGCTGGCAGTACAACCCCAAGATGCGTCCGTCCTTCCTGGAGATCATCAACAGCATCAAGGAGGACCTGGAGCCTCCCTTCCGGGAGATGAGCTTCTTCTTCAGTGACGAGAACAAGCCGCCGGACACCGAGGAGCTGGACATGGAGGTGGAGAACATGGAGAACTTTCCCCTGGACCCCGCGTCCATGACCCGGCAGCCCTCTGCCGCCCCCGCTCCCTCTCCGGGGAGCGTCAGTGCCGTCGGAGGCACACCACCTCCCCAGCAGCAGTTATCCCCCGTGCAAGGCCCCGCCGCTCCTTTACTGGGACCCGGCTCGCCTTCGACGGCCCCGGCGGCTGCATCAGCCATGTTGGGGTCTCCTCCGGGGGGCCAAGCCTTGGACAACAAGCACTCAGGACAGGTCTCGGCCAACGGGCCCATGGTGCTGCTGCGGCCCAACTTTGACGAGATGCAGCCCTATGCACATATGAACGGCGGCAGGAAGAATGAACGCGCTCTGCCACTGCCCCAGTCTTCGGCCTGCTGATACCAGCCCCCCCCCGGCGGGCCAGCCCAGCCCCCTCCTCCTCTCACACAGGGTAGCACCCCCCCCCCCCCCCCCCCCCTCCAGTCTCTTAATGGAGGGATGGATGAGGTAAGAGATGTGTCCTACTGTAAAGCAGTAGGCTGATCTCTGCACTTCTTTATGGTTGCAGTACTAAGGTCAATGATGAACTCTATGGAGACTGATACAGCACAGAAACCTTGCTAAAGCGTTTGGAGTATTGTGGCTTTAAGACTCAACACTGGGGAGTGCTGCAGTCTCCTTCCTGTGTGGCCTGTATTGTACGTTTGTTACACAATTCCTTCAAGAAGAAGGACATTGACACAGGCATTTATCCTAACGTACAAGTTATTTGTAAGACATGAACTGAAGAAAATAATTTCCTAGCATATCTGCCAGCAAATCCAACAGAAGAGCACTTTTTTGATGATGATTTTAGAGAGGATGTTGTGGATATCTGAGTGTGTATTTATACCAACACATGATTCTCTCTATAATATGATATAGCTCCATTTCCAAAATGTCTTTCCATTGATATGACTTTATTTCCATGAGCGTGAGACTAGCTCATGCCGTGTGAGGACGCCTCAACCATGAATTGTTGGACTACGATCATTGTGCGATTTTCCTGTTGATATTTCTATGTTTTTTAGATCCTTTCAGGAGTGGGTGAAAATGGAAGAGAAGGGGCTATTGTGTATCTGCCAAACATTTGCCAAATTAAGTTTTTCTTAAAACATTGTATAGGTCTCCCTTCTTGCAATACGGCTATGGTTCAGAGTTGAGACAAGAGTCTATGCTACTGGCAATAATATAATACCAACACATTATCACTTACACAAAACTACACATAAAGGTAGACCATCATTCTACTGTGAATCTAATCGAAAACCTGGTAGCTAACTACATGGAGATGACAAAACAAAGTTGTTGGCCTCCATCATATTGAGTAGGTTTTAAGCCTCGGTCATTTCCTCAATTTAAACCCAAGAAAGGGCCACTGATAACGCTCTGTGGACAAAATGTGGCAACTTGGGGCAGATATCAGACATGTTTTAGTATATTTCTGATGGATTACCCCAGGTCTGAAATGAATGAATGACTTTCCCCCCCCCCCACACATTTTTTGTATTATCTGAAGGAATTGTATGCATGTGACCTATAAGTCAGCCAACTCTGAATCAAAGCCATAGCTCGACATTGGATTCAACATGTAAAAAAAAAAAAAAAAAAAAAGGAAATAACTCACACGCATAATTCTCACAATGCTAATCGCTGAGTTTCACAGATTTTTAGGATTTCCCCTGTTTTGTCTCCAGTTCTCCAAACTTTAAAATCAGAGCATTAATCTGTCATTTTTAACTTTAAGTTTCATCCTAGAGATCAACATCTCTCAATGAGACTGTTTAAACAGACATAGCACCAAATACACAACATTAAACAGATAAAGATCTGGTTAGTAGAGATTAGATAAATTATTGGATCTGTGAAGATTCTTCTATTCTGTAGCCTAGTCAGGTTTTCCACAACAGGTCTCTTTTAGACTAGTCATAGGACTCTCTACAATTACATACATATACGTATATAAATAAATATGAATAATAATTATATATATACATAAAGAGAGGTCTTACAGTGTATGTTAGATGCAGAATCACTTTTATACCCATCATTGGTCTGTCACTTTTATAGCCTTTTTACGGTTCAGATGTCCGCCTCTGTGTCTGTACAGAACAAAGCTGCTATTTTATTATGTTTCTCTTTTTGTCCATGTCTATGTCTGTGTGTATGTATGTATATATATATACACACACACACACACACACACACACACACACACACACACACACAGTATAGCTATATGATATACAGCACACACACACACACACGCACACGCGCGCGCGCACACACACACACACACACACACACACACACACACACACACACACACACACACACACACATTATATCCTTCAGGTTTGATATTATATGGTTTCCACTACAGTCCATTTCGAAAATATGAAAATTACAAAGTCCGACACAAAAAACTGGTTTAAGTTACCCCAAAAGGTCTTCTTTATCACTACATTTTGTTCATTGCCTTTTATTTTTTTATGAAATGTTTCCTTCTGTCTTCTTTTTGTAGATGTCTTTATATTATTATTATACTTATTATTATTATCATCATAATAATTATTATTATTAGGAATGGACACCTTAGCTCCATGTCTGAGCGTGTACTTCCTGCACCCTTCTTTCTTTATGTTTCTAGATGTCTAGCACTGCACCTAGTGTTGTCCTCTAGGTGCGTCTCAATCTCAGGTCAAAGTAAAGGCTTTGCTTTCTCCATACATTCTCATGATTGTCCTCTACTTTTCTCACCTTTTTTGTTGTTGTTGTTGTAGTAGTACAATCCTCGTGCTTCATGGGAGTCCAAGGGTGCTCCACCCTCCCTCCCCACCCCTCTCTGAACCTCCATGACATGTACAGTACACATAAACTCCTCCATGACATGTACAGTACACATAAACTCCTCCATGACATGTACAGTACACATACACTCCTCCATGACATGTACAGTACACATAAACTCCTCCATGACATGTACAGTACACATACACTCCTCCATGACATGTACAGTACACATACACTCCTCCATGAACAGTACCTATGCCTAGCCTCCTCCTACCTGCTAGCCTGGTTTCCAGCCTGATTCGCTGCGTTCAGTGGATTTGTAATTGTCACTCCGCTACCTTTGTACTTTCCTTGTGTATGTATGTTTTTAAATGCTTTGTTTCCTAATGTAAGGTACTGTTTGCTTATTTTGTGTTATGTTTTACTGTGGGGAGTCTGGGGACTGCGGATGAAAATTAGCAATTCTTCTAAATCTGGTGTATTTACATGGCATTTATGGAATTAAGTGCATTGTCCCATCTAAATAAACAAATAAAGTAAAGTAAAGCTACGTAGTGACAATTACAAATCTACGGAACGCAGCGAATCATGCTGGAACCCAGGCTACCTATCTGCCCCACCCCCAGCCTCCATGACGGGTACAGAACGTCAGTGGTTGTCAGAAGGTTTAAAGGGTGGTCCCCAGCAGAATTGGGTCAATGCAGCACAAAATCAAGTTAAACCACGGCTATTTGAAAATGGCTCATCTACGGTGACGGTGGTCCACAGCCAAATACAAGTCAATTTAAATAAAGTGAGCGCCACTGTGGTACACGTAGGCCTACTCCCCTCCCCGGTGGCTCCTTTTGAAGTCAGGACAAGTTCAAGCATGCAGGATGTTTTCCCCACAACAGAGTCTGGTATTTTAACCCATCCCATTTCCTGTTAATAGGGCTAATTGGGTTGTCTCATTTGCCTTAATTATCCCAACCACTTGGAACAACCATTCAGTCATTTTAACTTTTTTTTCCGTTTGTTTCGTTTGTTTCCTGCGTTAAATCTCCTCAAGCGCAATATTATGCCACTTCTGCTGCATTCTGTTGACTTGCTAATTCCGACAACAGGTCTTATTGTTGGTCATCATCATCCTATCTGTGAACCAAAAGAAAAACAACACAAACAAAAATGATGGGTTAATGTCCAGGGACGGGATGACATGTCAATGTCATTCATGGAATAGGTCTTACATGGAGGCTGAGTAGTTTAAAAAAAGAAAAAGTGTTTTTGAAGGATTCTTCCTCATCTTTTGAAATGATGCTTGGTGATTTTATTTTCTTCCTTCTTTGAATTATTTTCCTTTTCCTGTGGGAGTGTTATTTATTTAATTTTTTAATTTTTCCTTTTTTTGTGATATCAGTTTAAATCACTGTATAAAATGCCCCATGATTCAGTATAAAGTTGGACTTTCTTTTGTATGTATTTTCTTTGGTGTCATGACTGGGGGACTTTTACTTTATTTTATTTTTCCTTCAAGTATGTATCTACCTCACTCTTTTTGAATATATGTATGCATATGAAAAAGAAAAAGAAGAAGAAAAAAAAAGAAAAAGGAAAAAAGAAAACATTTCACCCTCTCTCTTAGTTTTCATAGAAAACCCTTGTCTCTGGATAAACCCTCATGTTCTGGATACAGTACATCCCCGCAGGGATCTCGATAAGACCTCACACCTTGGAATAGGACAGGAGATGGAATCTCTCTTGGTGGTGGTTTGAATTGTTGTCCTGTGCCCAAGATTGTTCAATCAGCGCCTGGTCTAATGATCCTTTAGGAAGGCAAGTGTATAGGTGTATGAGTTAAAAGGGAACAGTGTATGTGACACCAATAGGGGAACTGTACTGATAGGCCAACAGAGGCCTGTGGTGCGGTGCCATGCAGAGGCTCGTTCTGTGCAGAAACAATGCAGATTGTCTGCGTTGTCAATTTGTCATATGAGAACAGATTAAAGCATTCATTGTTGCGTTTATTTTTGACCGGATGGTTTGCAGTGTTGTTAAGGCTTTGGAAATGTGTAGTATCAAAAAGAGGCCAGGACACAACGTCAACGGTCAACACCATCAGACATTCCATCTCATGCACCAACTCTGCAACGTACACAATCAATTTCACAACCTGGAATCCTCAGACTACCAAAACAGGTTATTATTTTTTCATACATAAATGTCACATCAGTTATGGAGATTATTCTTATTATAAAAGAAAGGGAAAACATATTTTTTACCTCCACAGTACATTATATGAGGAGTATATCATTTGTCAGTTCTAATCCACATTACAACAAACTATTCCACACTTTGAAATGTCTCTGCCATGTTCTCACACAACAACCTTTTATATGATCCTATCCTGTATATGCGTCTGTACTGTGAAGTCTAGCAAGGATTTCTCTTTGCCTCTACAATACGAGATAGCAGTGACTCCACCTCCAATGTGGTTGAACACTTGGAATTCCACAATGCACATCCGCCCTGAGAGTTTCAAGTGGTTTCTAGGTCAATGTTGGAACCAAAGCCTCAGCACAAACTGTGCTTTTGTTGGCATTGTGATTTGAATGTCGCCAAGAACTTGCAAATCTCTTTACTTCTGCCCCAAAACACACTGTGGTCACACGTGCACCATCATTTCTCCTGTACGCCTGCCGATTCTTCACTGAGGTCTAGACTCATGTCCAGCATACGCCGGATTCATACTCGGTTGTTGCGCACACTGGAAATAGCCAATCTACAAGCGCCCAATGCATTGCGTGTGAGCTTGCAGATCTATTTTCAGTACAAGACAACATCACACATGCAACAAAGTATGTCAAGCCCTATAGCCAGGCTGTGTTCTGTAAACACCAATTTTGTAACCATTCTGGAACTTGTGTGGACTCACTTTGGGTCATCCTTTTGATGAATTGCAAGTAATACACTTGTTCTACTGCTGCTTACAGTAATGCTGCTGGTTCCAAGAATCACCTGACGGAATCAAAATCCTCTCCAGTGTCAAGTGCAATGACGGCACAGTAGCTTTTAGATCTTTTAGGGGGCATACAGAGGGCACTGTCTCAGGGCAATATGCATAAAATGGCATTTGATTTAAAAACAAATGATGAAATTACACCCCAAATGCAATAAAATAAAACAAAATCGGAGTCATACTGTAGATAGCCAGGTCACTAGTATACACTTCTGATGTGATGTTTGAGGTAAAATCTCGGGCGCATGTAGTTGTACTGCGTTCCTCTTAAACATACTGTACAATCGAAAAGAGTGGAAATCTTGGGGGGAAATGATCACAGTTGTATTGTAAGTGGGCATCATAGAGTGTGGCATAAAGATTACCACTCACAAACGCCAACTGTGTTTATGTTGCTACTTATTACATTTCTTTAATGGCATTTCAGTTTGAGTGTATGTGATGACAAAATATACGGACATCTGTGACCTATTTCTGGTCTTTCAGTTTTGCCAACAGACACAAAGTTAGTCTTGTGAATATCTATGTCAAAGCTCTTTAGTTACCAGTCAGTCATAATAAACCTGTTATGACAGGAAATATGTGGATGTGAATCAGACACGGATGTCTAGTAGATTACGGGTAGCCATGATGAAGAGTACACAACATGAGTAGAGTCAGATCATAGGCCTATGTTTACAATAGGATAGTTGCTTTTCGCATTGCCAGATTGTAAGGATGAATATACAAAGTATACTGACTGAAAAGAATACATGTCAATAATAATAATCATTTTTTTATCTAAATTTGGTTTATCTTCTTCAGAATGTTCTTAATGCAAACCTCAGGTTTAATGGAGGATGCATCAATGCATTCAAAAACGCAATAATTAGTTTGAGGTTTATCACTACCATGCTTCTAATTCTATGATTTGCATTCCTACAACTTCAGAAGGGGCCCTTGATCTGCTATTATTTTATTCACTTTAACAACATTTGACAGTCTGTGGGGGGGGGGGGGGAATCAAAAAGCTCTGCTAGCCTTTATCTTCTTCCTAGTTCTGTATCTGAGGCCTCAAAGTGTTTTCACATCTATAGTTGAGATGGTGTATTTTTGACATACCATCTCCAAATGTATATCTGAGAAATTCTTGTATTTTCTTTTTTTTTCTGAAATTTTGAATAAAAAAATGGATGAGAAATATCCCTTTTTTGTGACTGATTCTTTAAATGGAGAGTCAACCGTGTTTCTCAACCTTTTTTAGGCCAGTGGTCCCTATCCAATATCCCACATAGTCTAGTTAAAACGTAAACTAAACACTGAGGAGTATAAGCTGTGTGTGGCTTTTATCCTTTCATAGTCTTTTCGTGTCCAGCACCAGCAAGGAACTGGATGTGCGCAACCCACCTGTTCTGAATCAGTCTCAATCAGTATCTGGGTTCAATCAGCCACATCACACATCAGCAGTGCGCCACACTTCTCTCATTCAACTCCATTCGCTACCTTACTGAAACACAAAATTAAAGGACTTTTAATCTGGATTGGGATCACTCCGATATCCGATCAGATCAGCACATCCAATCCAAGCTGTAATCTTGTCAAACCCCCCCCCCCAGCCCCCCCCCCAAAAAAAAAAAAAACAGGATTACCTTGATCCAACAGGATTGATTGATTCATTGAAATATTTATTAACAGTTTGCAGAATTACAGTACATTTCAAGCACAACTCAGTCAATACAAAGACTGTTAACTGTGAGTGGACGACCCAATAAAGCATTACAAGTTTACAAGAGGGTCCACCTTGTTCAATTCATCAAAACATTTAGAGACGGCCCAGGCCGTAGCGTAACGGTCTGGGCACCGGACTGGTAATCCAGTCGCAGTGTGCCGCGGGTTCGACTCCCGGACCCGACACGGCCTTTACTGCATGTCATCCCCCATCTCTCTCCCGTTTCCTGTCAGCCTACTGTCTGTCCCTTCAAAAATCAATAAAAGGCGTAAGCCGCAAAAAAATATCTTAAAAAAAAAAAAAAAAAAAAACATTTAGAGACGAACAAATAGACACTTCTATATGGGCCATTCTACCGAATTGGTTCAAATTGCAGTCCCACAATGAAAAATCATAGTATTTAATTGTGGAACCACCTACCGTACCTAAATTCTTAAAAATGGTCTGTACAGGGGGGAATTGATTCATTTTATTTTATTAAAATAACTATCTTTATTCGAAGGTAAAAGTCTATGTTTCGGTAGTGACAAATTTTGGGAGAGGAAAGATATTCCAATACATTATTAAAATACAATATGATAATTGACTGTGCCTTTACTAAATATGTGTCCCTTAGATCTGCAGGTGCAACATGAATATGGTAAAGGTTTTTCCAAAATAGCATACAAATTTCACACAATTTCTAACTCCCATATAGCCAGTGAACAGAACAGGAATTCATCATATAGGAGGTAAAAAGGGAAAAGAAACAGTCAGATTTTACGGGGGCCAGTTTCAAATGGCAGCCGTACTCATGTTTTGTGAATCTGATAACTATGAGTATTACGAATTATGTTCTGTTGTAAGTAGGATAGGCATTTATAAGCTTTCAGCTTCTGCCTATTCCCTTTGATCACCTTCATGTAACAGCTTCCATTCATTGTTGTAAGATTTGTATTTGAAACAGAAATATGATCAAATAAGCTAAACTAAAATGAATGCGTCCCAGTGCATCTGCAGCATGTATCTTTCATGATCTGCTGTTCAGGAGAAAGCAATTGAACATAGAAGTTGTGGCCCTGGAATTTCTTTGCTAAATTCTAGTATTCCATTGTTTTTACAACATTAATAATACATTTCAACTCCTTAAGAGCCACACCAAGAACAAATTATTCATTCTCAGAGAACCCACATTTATTGACATATTTACAGTATATTAAATAAATAAAAAGAAAAAAGAAATTACTCTGCCATGTTTGCACAGGCATTAGTGTGGAATGGATCCCACAGGCTTACATGCTAGGTTCTGTGAGTGGGAGCTCTTCTTCTTCTTCTTCTTCTGCCATCTGTGGACGGTCAAGAAGCAAAAGCGCCTGGCCTGCAGGGTCACATGTTGATAACATCCAGTGGTTGTTGTCCTGTTCGGCTCTGTGGGAGTCCAGGAAGGTGTGGGCTGTCACCTCGTACTCGGTGCCATACGGGGTCCTGCAGAAAGAACTGTCAGCTGCAGCACTACAATGCTGTTTTTTTGTAGGTTATTTTAACCCATTCTGACCTGAGATCAGATTCTAACAATGTCTTCTACATCCTGACAGTTTTCTGAAAAAGCTATGTTTCTATGTCAGTGGTTCTTCGATTTTTCTAAAATAGCAGACCTACAAGCTCGTAGCGCGCCACTCGGTGGCGCGCTATGAGCTTGTAGATCTGCTATTTTTCAATAGCTAAAGCATAACATAATGCTAACACCAAAACGGGTTCCCGCCCAAAATGGGTTTTAAATCGAAAAAGGATAAATTACCATAGCTTCTGGTCATTGAGAACAGCAAGAGCCTGGTTTGTCTTGCAATGCATGATCAGTACTTTGGCATTCGCCTGTAGGGATACAAAGAGGGAGTTACTAAATAAGTGTTAAAATAATATACTGGTGTTTAATTGCTACGCATTGTAAGCTATCTCTGTATAATAGCAAATAGTAATGGTACTATAGCATGTCCTTGACCCCCTCCAAAACACAACATTCCAAGACTATAAAGCACTTATCTAGGTTTACTTTTGTGAATAATAAAACATTAAAATATGATGACATCATTTTATTTATGACCTAAATGGGTTAGGGTTAGACGTATATCTGTATCGTATGTCATGTACATACACTTTAACTTATAACTTTTTGTGACGTAATGATTGGGGAGTAGAGAAAAGAAAGAATCAGACTTACAGGGACGGGCAGACCCTCATATTCAAGCCTCTCCTGGGGGTCAAAGTGCACAATCTTCCACCATGAAATGAAAGAACTATCCTCATCCAAACTCACTTCCTGGAGACGAGACACCTTAGCACACTTTGAATCAGATCACAGTATTTAGGTTTGACTCCTACATAAATGCTCCTGATAAAGTGATAAATAAGTAGGGAGGTAAAATACATTGGCATTAATACATTGAATTGTAATTATTTAAAGAGGTTTGTGGTCAACTATGATTGCTATCCACAAACCGAACATATATGTTGTCCATGTGATGATAATTACAAAATAAGTCCTTAAGAAAATAATGTATTCATTCACCTTCTGAAAGGTCCGCTGGTCACTGGTCAGATACAGCTGAAGGACGAGGGGAAACAATTTTACAACCACACAGTGTTTTTTTTATTAATCCCTGTGGATAAATGTCTCTTCTTGACCCATCATCAGGAACCAGCTCCATCTCTGATGGTCAAGAGCACTGGCAGGAGTATATATGTCCCTAACCCTGATGACTGAGAATGTGATCTATTTAGGTACTGTTCTGTTATAGCCTAGTTAATGATGTGCAAATTCCAGCGCCTCATATTTAGAAGTCCATGATGAGTGTGTTTACTATGTACTGAGGTGACTCACCCCTCCAGCAAAGCCACTGGTTGTTTTCAGAGCAAAGCTTTGCTCAAAATGTAGAGTTGATCCCAGCGGACCACCATCTACACTGAACACAGAGAAGCACTGTTACACATTTATATTAATGTGTGCTGTGAATGCAAACTTAAAGGGATATTTCACTACACAAAAAAGAAAAAAGAAAACAAAAAAACTTTTGGTCATTTTATCATCTACTCAGGCTTATGTGAACACCCCAGACAGTTTTTACATTGCATGATTCAGTATTTGCCCGACGGCCACCAGCCTACTTGGGAACGATGCAACTTGGGAACCTAATAATACCCGTTGTCATAGCACCCGTTTTAACTATCTGTCTGTCCCTTTTGTGCCCATAGCCCATACTGTATATGGAGATCTAGTATGTTGTCAAACCACCCATTTTAACTGTCTGTCTGTGTCCCACATGGAGATCTCTGTATCTGTCTGTCTGCCTGTGTCTGAGTGCAAACTGACTGTGAAAAACTGGTTAAGTAGTGGGGTTGCCATGGCAATCAATTGGCTGAGGCAGAGGCTGGAAATTGCACAGGTGAGGGGACTTAGGCTCATTAGGTCCACTGGCAGAGCCTGACCAGAGCCTTTTGTGGTGGTTCAACTGTGTACGACTCGGTACCGGGCACTGCACTCCCTGCGGGGGTGTGGAACGCGTGTGTCGAATGTGAAGTCGGTGGGGCAAACGGTTCTCGAGTTACATGCATTACAACCGTACACACACACACGCATGCACGCAGACACACAGAGACGTGGCGCATTCATAATAGGATGATAGATTCATCGAAAACACCCAACCTTTTTTCTGGTGACTGATATTGTCCTTCTAATATATGAGCGGTCCATGTTTTTTCATTTACTGTTTATATTTATTTAGTCTCAAGACAAAAAAAATCTAAAAGAATTATTAAAAATAAATGCAAACAGTCAATGAAAAAACACGGCCCCTCGCGTATTAGAAGGACAATATCAACCTAAAAACTGTCTGGGGGGCCTGGGCCATGGCTCAGTGGTCCATGCACCCTGGCTGGCAGCCCAGTCTGGCAGTGTGCCCAGGGCTTTGCTCCCGTTCCCGACGGCCTACACTGTGTGTCACCCCCCCATCTCTCTCCCCATTTTCTGACAGCCTACTATCTATCCCTCTAACAATATAAAATAAAGGCGAAAGCCACAAAAACAAACATTTTAAAGAGGAAAAGAAAATGCCTGCAGGGTGTTCACATAAGCCTGAGTAGACAATAAAATGGCCAAAATATATATTTTTTCAAGTGAAATATCCTTTTAAAGTGATGGTTACCATATACACACATTCAGTAGCCTATATGCTTCACTAGATAAGCAAGTAAATATTAAGTGGAAAGCCCAAACACTACAATCTCTACAATCTTCATGAGGTCAGGTGCCTCTGTGTAAGCATATTACTGTGTGTGTGTGTGTGTGTGTGTGTGTGTGTGTGTGTGTGTGTGTGTGTGTGTGTGTGTGTGTGTGTGTGTGTACCTGGTGATAATGAAGGCAGTACGTGTGCAGGGCTGTACACTTCTTCCCGCAGTGAGTCCACACGGAGCTTGAATGAGAGGATTATGAGCCTTTGACAAGTTATTGATGTCTGCATTGATACTGATTGCACTGCGCTCCCTACTTGGTCCTCCTGTATTCACCAGCATCACAACATCCCCGATGTGCAACCCACCGTCCTTTGAAGCAGACAGATTCACCTGCAGCACAAGGACACGACAGGATACTGTCACCAGTGCAATTATGTAATAAATAATATAATAATTATATTTTTATATGACTTTATTAAATATTATTAAATATTGAAAATACTGTATGAAAGCTCTTGACTGAGGACTAAATACTAATCAGTCTAAATAGGTATTGGCCAGACTTTACCTGTCTGAGAATGTTCTGCTTGAGGAAGTCTACTTTCTGCACTGTGAGCTCTCCCCTGGCTTTCTTCTGCAAAAACTCTTTCAATGAATCCTGCATAAGATTACATTTTTTTACAAGTATGTTTACATAGGATTCTGCTTTGGCATGTAGGCTACAGTGGCAGCCCACTATACTGTAGCAAGTTTCTCAGAGTGGGGTCCAGGGACCCCCAGGAGGCTCCTTGAGAGGGTTCCAGCAGGTCTCCAGCTAAATTGTTACAAGAATAATCTATTTAACCACTTTAACACTATTTTATCTACTTATTGGGCTATTCCACACGTAGATGATCACAGCATGCTGCATTGTGACGTGTTGTGACTGAGATATATGGCCTATATATATTTTTTTTTTAATCTAGATTAATTGTGAATTATTTCAAAAATGTTTAAACAAATCTTCTCTTATGGCCATGGGACTCCTGGTCCCTAGCTGCCTGGCACAAAATATTTTCGTCTATCAAACAATTAAATCTATGAAAAGGTTTAACTTGCAGTTGCAGCACAATTTAAAAAAATGTGTGTCCCTCCCTGCTTCGTTTCTGAAAATGTGAAAAACGTTGAAGACTTTAGAGTTTAGCCTAGTCTGAATTCTTAACAAACCTCTTCCAAGTGTAGGTCTTCGTTCCAGTTCCCGAGGCGCACCTTATGGTGGTAGGTTCTGGTATAAGTCATATCGGATATCAGATGAGATGTAATACTAAAACAAAATTATGGTAGCTTTACTTAGTGTTGTTTTTACCACACACGCATAGTTTGTGTAATGGTATCTATGGTAACACAACACGAACGCTAGCTTGATCCTCATGGAGAAATTAGGTTTCCGCTGATGATCACTAGAGGGCGTTCTAGTCGAGGCCATTGCTGGAAGTGTTGAATCAGTATTCAGACTGAGGTCAGGTGGCGACACCCAGAGGTCTATAAGGGTTTTACACGAGGTCCCAGCTAGGTCCCAACCTATATTTTAGGCGAGTGGTTTTCAACCCTTTTCATAATAAGGCCCATTATTTTTTTTCCAGCATTTGAGCCACGGACCTCTCCATTCAATGAGATTTAGCCTTTCAGACCCAAAATAAACGATTTTATTGATGTGGTACATTAGGATAGATAACTTCTTGTAAATTGAGTAATGTAGATGTTTAACAATAATGTAACTCTTGAGCCAAGAGGACCACCTGGAACACTCACGATCCAGTAGGATTCTTGTTTGTGCTGGTATTCTTTTCCGTGACCACCTGGAACTCCCTCAAGGACTGGTGGTCTGTTTTAGGCTATGGTCCCAACTCCCCAGCCAAAATGAGGTTTAATTTAATTTAATTACATTAACTTGAAATTGACTATTCTAAAATTAGGGTATATTTTAATTAGCCTGGCTAATAAGCCAGACTAATATCACACAAGTTGACACAACATTTGCCAACGGCTGATTCGGTCTGGCTTACTAGCCAGGCTATATTTTAATATCACCCACTCTTGATCAATTTATAAAATTATATTATTTAGATATACATTTTAAGGAATGCCTTTAGGAAGAGCATTATGGGGTCTAGCAGCCAGACAATGTAAATATGTTTCTTAAATCTTATATACAGTTATTCATATTATATAAACAATTAAAATATAAACAAATAAAAAATGTTCAAATAAATGTTTCCTAAATGGCAAAGACGACCAAATATCAATATGTACGATTTATTGAAAAAAAAAGTCAAGTAAAGAAAAATATGAAAATCCTGTACTCCGGTCAGGAAACAGTTCAACAACATGAAAAAGAAACACACAAAGGGTGTGTTTAGAGTTCATTAACATCAATAGATTAACACTGCTAACTTGCTCCGGCAACCATGCAATTATGACTCGAACAACATCGTTCAAAGTTTATCTCAACATCATTCTGGTCAAGTGTCTTGGCTCCTCTGATGTCAATGGGTAATTTAAGGTCAGCACTTGACTCTTGCCAACTGCTGGCATTTGGGTGTGTGGTTCTCAGACTTCATTAGTCTCTCCGTTTGTCATTCGCTGTCTGTCCGTTGGCACGACCTCCGTTTGTCATTCGCTGTCTGTCCGTTGGCACGACCTCTGACTCCATAGGCATTTTTGTCACTCAGCCCATTGTTGCGCTTCTCCAGGGCGTCACTCTCATGTTCCTCTTCACTCTCATCTTCCTCCTCGTCACTCCTCTCATCCCCTTCCAGCTACGAAACCGAGGAGAGACAAAAGAGAGACATGGACAAAATGTGAAGGAGTACGAAGAAGGAATGTTGCTGGGACAATAAAAAAAGACATGTGTAACGTATATTTTTGCTGCAAAAGTATGCACACAAACAAAACAATACCTGGCCGCAGACGGACTTATACAACATTATTGCTATAAGAACGGCCCAGTAGAGGTGAAGAATTTGCAGCACAAACAGCATGCCGTTGAAGAAGTAGTAGCCAAAGAAGGGAGGATGAAACTCTAGAGGGTAAACCCATGTACAGTGAATCAACCTGGGGAAGATGACATTAAACAGACACATATAACTTTTATTTGCATAGTATTTTTAATAACAGAGCTTTTGCAATAAAATATAAGGCAACACCATGCAAAAAAACGTAAAGCAAGTCTAAATGAAATAAGATGTAGTGTATGCAGTGTAGAAGGGAGTACATTTACTTATTTACTTCATTAAGACGTCATGTAAAAAGAAAAGTGGGCTAAATGTATTGCAAGTATAGAAAGCTTCTACAATAGGTTTTTATTAAATATTTTGTTGTTAATGTAACTCACCAGAAAGGCAAAATGACAAGTCTTGTCAGTATAAACAGGAGTGTGAACACCATGAAGATGACATTGGCAGCCAACTTCCACTTGAGATAGAATAACATTTTTGAAACCTGTCAGACGATGAGGGAAAAGTGGTTATTCCTTATTCATTGATGTATACATTTTGAGGCATTTCTCTTTAGCTTAGTGGAGAGAAGGACTTGCAACACAGATCCTTGACCCAGATTTGAGCTCATTTTGACATTGCAGGACATGGGCACAAGGATTTCTTGAAAATGCAAAGACCACCCACACATTTATCACAAGCACCAACCAACACCTTTACTGTGTGGGTGTGTGTGGTCTAGCGTTCAACAAGCCCGTCCACCCCCGAACAAAGTTCTTTGTTGTTTGGAATATGCGGATATTAGTTGTAGGCAATGAATCCCCCCACAAAGTCTGTGTTTTGTCACTACTGTTCCACCCTACTGGCACATCTGCCAATGCAGAGGCCCCAATGGGAAGACATTGCTCGTAGAGCATTCAACAATCCAAATCAACAGGCTCAGAGTCCGCCCCAGCCCATAGGAGCTGCTGGACTGCCTGGCTTCCCTCACCTGAACATGGTCAACTGTGTTCCCAAGTTACCTGTCTGACAGTTCATAAAATGTTTGCTGACCGGCTTGGTTTGTGGGGGGTGCGCATCATCATACAAAAACAAAGTTGACTGGCCTATGTCTTTTTCAGAAATAACTGGGAAGACTTTAGGTAAACATGCAGAGTGACGCATTACTTTACCTGGGTTAAATCATCTTCTGATACTTGAATGTTTTGACATGAAATAATAATGCCGTAGTGTTTTATTTAATCAGTTCGCGAGCGTGATCAAATTATTCTGCCTACACATGCAACGTTTCAGGACGTGGTCTGCACCATTTTGAAATAGGGATAAACAGTCAGTTGAAACCAGCACAGAAGTCATTAAACTCACTAAAGTTAAATTAATGACTTAATTAATGACTTTAAGTCAATAAAGTTTTGACTTTTAAGTTTTTAAATGTAAGTAAACAAAAAGGTTGGTGACAGAGTGTCCATACACACTCCTCTTCTATCCGGTTCCTTTTTGTGGCTGGAGAACAAGGAAAACGTCCATTTGGGCGTCCCATTTTTATTTGCTGCTGTATTTCCAGTTCCAGACACTACAATACCTGACAATAGTGTTGCTGTAGGTGTGGCCCGGTGTGGCACATTTGGCCACGCCAGGCCACCCCGAAATACCTGTATGTGTTTCTCAAAAAGAACAGGCTACAGCTTGTTGTCGTTATGCTGCTGCTCACTGAACACAGGTGAATGGTAAAGACACCAATGATTTGACAGTGATGTCACCGTTATGCTACACAACACGGAAGTAAGACGGACTCTAAGCCGTTTATAAACCCCAGTCAGTGACGCGTCGCTGACGAATCCTTGGCATCTTCATTTAACAGAGTCAACTTTTCAACCTTCTTGCGTATCGTTCTAACCACTAGGCCGTGGTAGTGAACAGTTAAGGCCTATTCATAGTCTGGATTTTCGGTGGTGAGGTGACCACCGCTACGGTGGGGAGCTGACCACCGGAGCTGAAATAACATTGAGCGGTGGTGAGTAAAAACAGAGAGAAGGGCTGGAGCGGTGGCAGTGGTTTGCTCTTCACTGCGGCTCGTGACGTCATGTTGTAGTTCGGTGGTCACCTAACCACCGAAAATCCAGACTATGTATGAGCCTTTACTCCCCCCGCACGCCACTCGAGCGTCCATGATGATGATGCCAGTAGTGAAAGTATTGTCTCGAATATAAGACGACTCTGATTATAAGATGACCCCCATTTTTCAAGACTCATTTGTGGAAAAATAGCATTGAATGTCAAATAGTCTAGTCCCCGATTATAATACGACTCTTTTGTTTTAGGATATTTCCATTGGTCTTATATTCAGGCCAATAGGGTAAGTCACTGCGAAATTGGGCTTTACCTCCAGAAATATGTCCGCAGAGTCATGCGTTACCATGACGAGGGTTCCAATGCGGATATAATTAGAAAACCAGGAGAAACCCAGCAGGGTCAGTGTGGCTATATGGTGGAGAACCTGCTCCATGAAGTCCTAGACACAGACAAACAAAAACATGCACTGTACATTATTTGAAAGAGTGACATTGAGGGATTCATTACTTTAAAATGTTGGTTAATGAATTTATGAAACCTGTATTTCATATACTGTGTTTGAATCAGACCCAGGAAACCAAATAATGCAGAGTGCTTTCAAATTAAACTCTTTCATTATTGTCTCCGTTTGAGATACATACAGTAACAGTGCACTGACCTTCCGTTTCACATCACATGTGAGGCTTAGGAGCAGAGAGAGATAGAAGCCCATTTCGATGAGGTAATACCAGTACTGAGATGGCAGCATAGACTGCATGACAACACAGACATAGACATATAGAGACACACATGTCAGCACTAGATTAAATCACACTTGAAATACTGTGCAACCTTTTTATGGAGAGAAATTCAGTGGACTTCATCTCTTACCTGTTTAGGGAAGCCTTCCCAAACCTCCCTCAGATTATAAAACCAAGGCTTCTAAAAACACACAGAAGAACAATATGAGGGAGGTGATGATGAAACACATTTAAAAGCAGTGCTGGAAATCGACATGCTCATACATGTTAGCCTAGTACAGTGAGTACACTTCATCAACTGTCAGAGAAAGTGTGAGAAAACCCTGCAGTATGAGAGGGGGGGGGGGTAGAGAGTACACTATTTTTTTTGAGTGATGCAACCACTCTACAACCAGCAATGTCCGTGCGTACCTATGTATCATTGGTCATGAGCACGAGTATATGACTTATTAGTACCAGTAGGGGGCGCCAGAAACAGAGAGGGATAGTGCATGCTGTGCATGCTGAGAGAGAGCGAGAGAGAGAGAGCGAGAGAGCGAGAGAGCGAGAGAGCGAGAGAGCGAGAGAGAGAGAGAGAGAGAGAGAGAGAGAGAGAGAGAGAGAGAGAGAGAGAGAGAGAGATGCTGTATACTTGATATTTAACCACTTGAACCCCAGGATATTCCTTTTCTGGAGGGGAACGTTCTCCAATACTAGCCACAAAAAAGAACTGAAGTAGAGTGCAACTCAGGTCTGTTCGTTTACCCAAGTCTAGAGGGTCTAACTAAGTGATTTAAAATATTCAGTACTAGTGGCAGTGATACTCACATCATAGACAGCCAAGATTCCCCCGATGAATGCAAAAAAGTAGAATGCACATCTCCAACTGTGAACAGGCAGACACAATGTGAGCACACAGCAACAGATGCTCACACTAATGTACAGCACACATGCGTATAATTATGTACAAACAAACATGCACAACATGCTGACCTGGCTTCACGGAACTTTTTGCGGAGGCCTGGTCGCTCCAGGTTCCTCCTTCGCCTAAACCATATTTGAACTCTTCTTTCTGACCAGCTGGTCTTCTTACAGAGAGAACTCACATCAGCCTGAGACACAAGAAGTGAAGGGATTTACTGGTACCTGCCAGACTGCCACATTGTTTCCACCTACCATGACATGGCTGTATTGTCCTGAAACAGCACTTCACTAGAAGATATAGTGGCAGTGGCATATCCTAATCTTGCATGATCAGAGATTTCTGCCTGATTTGGGGAAATCCCAATATGAGATGAGTCATATTTAACAGCAGTAACAGCGACAATTATTTCCATTGCTTTTCTTCACAACAGCGAGAACGAGAAGCTCCCTCATAACCACTTGAACCCAAGCATAGTAGCATCCCTATTCTGGGGGAAATAAATGCAAAAGAAAAATAACTGATCTACAGTATAAGCTCACAATGAATCACATTGCCCCAAGATTTGGTGTACCAAGTACAACGGCAAAGTATTCTTGGCAATTACTGGATGCCACTTCTAACAACTTTTGCATTACTATGATTGCCTTTTTGTACTGCATTGGATTGATGCCAACAGATTAATTTCGTTGTACACTTGTGTCCAATGACAAAATAAAATCCATCCACCCATCCAACTGAATGTCCAGTTTAGAGGGCTTAACAGTGGTAGAATAAAGTGGTTAACATACTTGCGACGGGGCTCGTGTCTGGTGGTGGAAGTGTTGTTCTAGGATGTGGTTGGGCTCAGCTGGGAGACGCACTGCATCCCGGATTCCCAAAACCTTAGCCAGAAGATCGCCCACATACCTAGAACATCAAACAGAAGAGGGGTGAGAATTAAACTCATTACCGATTGCTCGGTCACATTATCTTAAGGTAGCCCATTGCATGGCAATGAAAATATTTATATTTTCCAGATTTAAAATCTAACAAAAACTTCTGGCAGGCACGTCTTTTGGTTAAATTATTGTCTGGGGATATTTTCTCTATGACTTATTGAAATTGAAATTGAAATTGAGAAATATTGACCGATTTAACATTCAATCAAGAATTCTTGGCAAGCCCGTATCTTGGTTGAATGTCCAACACTCAGTGTTGAATAAAAAAACCTTTCTACGAGACTAAGGATTCGTTTATTTCTTATTTTCATACAGACCTTTGGGTCTGATCTCATCACCGGACAAATTGGTGAGTGAAAGATTATGCATTATAAATTGAATCTTCAATGTGATCTTCCTCGTCTGAGACAGTGTGTACACATCGAACCTGTATGGGCCCCACTTGGTTCCATGTGTTGGACCTGTACGTAAGTCTCAATATGGTTCCCAACTATAAATCAAATTAAACCACAAATCAATGTGAGCACACACACACACACACACACACACTCCTCACCTCTCAAACAGGTATCTGGCGAGGAGCAGACCCAGGGCACAGGGCAAAGCAGCATAGAGATGAGAAGGTTTGGCATAGACCAGTCCATCATGGTCCTCTAGATCGGACCAGGTAATGTTACCTGGTAGCCATAGACGCTCACACCAGAACCACTCAGTGACTGACTCCAACATGCTGCCATCAAACATGGAACACAAAGAGAGGGTTACCCTTTGAACACATGAGGGATGTTGATAGCAGAGGCCAGAGCCCCTTGGCAGCACGCGTGTTTATGCAGAATTCTGCATTTAACATGCCTCACAGACAGTCGCTTTCTGTGTTTGTGGTGGTTGTAAAGCGTACTAGCCTAGTAACACACTAAACTTTGCTGCTATTAAACTTCCATGTGGACTGGAGCAGGCGGAGGTTTAATTCGACTTTTAAGCCGCCTGGGGTCCCTCTCTGTCGGGTCGGCACGGAACTTGCATTTTCCCCTGGCAGGCATGCACAACACCTAATTGTTATCATCACTGATCCCGTATCCACAGTTGTTTGGCATTTAATCAATTTCCAAAATCACTAAGCTTAAAAAAATAAACATTATACATCACAGTTGTGCAGTTTTGTTTTTCAGAAGAGCCTTTAACAAATTATAGTAGCCAATACTTTTTCTCGTCAAGTCTGAAAAAATATGTTAAAGAACACATACTGTATCGGGAGGTTGAAGATAAATCAGAACTGAGAGACGGTTATCTTTGTTGAAATGACTGACGGTCACTGCAAACGTTAGTTGTTATGCTCTTGTGATTCGCCGGAGATCAGCAAGGATTGTGGGTATTGTAGTAAACTAGGTAGCCATGGTTCGCTCGTCCTTCACGAGGCGTCATGGCGGAACTTATTTGCTACATTTACAAAGTTAACGTGTAGTCGTGTACATAAACGTTCAGTTTTCAAACATAAAGTGCTGCTGCTCATCCCCGGATGTTAGAATTGTGCACGGGCGGGCATTAGCAGCCGTGCAGTCCGTATTATTTAATAAAAAGCATTTTAATCCGAACGGTGGCAATTTTCAGAAAATGTTATAATGTATCAGGGTGCAATACACCTCCCAACCGATAAAGGAGCGTATTGAAAGCATACAAATAGCTTGAGAATGTGGCCGGCGGTCGGATACAAATGCCTTTAATTGAACAATACGGAATGCAGTGGTGCTAATTCCCACCCACGCAAAGTTCTAACATCTATGGCCCCGGGAGTCAGCACGTTATATTTGAAATCTGAACGTTTATGTTCACGTTACATTTGTAAATGTAACAAGGCGCTCAAAACAGGGGAAGTCGCATCATGACTGTCATGATCAGGATAGGTGGGCAGAAAGAGTGGGCACCTTCTGTTCTGTTCTTTCCAAAATGTTAAAGGACCACTTCACCACTTTTCAACCTGTTCATGATAGGTAGTACTTTCCCCCCTTGGTCTGTGAGGTCCGTGGGGCAGTTCAGAAACCCATCCACCAGTGACAGTGACAGTGATCATCGTTAGACAGATTTTTTTTTAAACAAGATAAAAAAAAAAAAAAAAATCTTTTACATTTTGGATAAATTAGCCAAATGTACCTATATGCCATTTCATGTCATTTAAAAAAATGTAAATGGGCAAATATATATTTTGATTTCTTTATTTTACCTAGCTAGTCTGGAACCAATGCCCGTAGACACATTAACTACACTGTCTTTTTATATTGATACTTTTAGTTTTTGGCAAACTTTTTTGGTTTATCTACACTTTATCAGCCATTACTACTATAGTAGCCTACCACACCTGCATTATAACCTTTATTACCTACTTGTATCATTAAATGTTTGCACAGACCGCTGCACCATTTCTCACAAATTCTAATCTTGAGATAACAGAGAGAGGTTGAGGTGACACTGGAGTTGGTAACAACTTCCTATAAAAGGTAAATGGAGCATTTATTCACACACACATCCATACACCAATGCCGGAGGAAACCATGCAAGGCCCCAACCTGCACGTCATCCGGAGAAATTAGGGGTTCAGCGTCTTGCTCAGGGACACTTCGACACTGGGGATTGCCCAGAATCGAACTGGGAACCTCCCATCCAGCTACTCTAACCCTGAGCCAGTGCCGCCTCAAAGGGCAAGAGATAACAAAAGGTTGAGGTGACATTAGATTTGGCAATGATTAAAGATAGCGTAATGCCCCTCCTGTGGACTCTGCCCATTATTTACAATGCAGTAAACATTGCAAAAACTATTTGCAAACTGCAATTCTCAACATGGACATATTAGGATTGTAACTAATGTTCAAGTCAATTACAACCACATGGAAACAACCAACATACCTGGAAGCAATGTTGCCTTTGGGACAGACAAGTTTCAACAAGGGGCACAGAAGAAAAACAAGAGGTACAGTAGATTATTATGTCATGTGTAAAGAAACTGTGCCAGCGTCCTTTGCCTTCACCAAGAGGCTAATATTCTACAAAATTACTCTTATCACTTTTACCATGCCAACATGCCTTTACAAACAAGCACACACATATACCCACACTCACCTTCAGAGCAGTGTAGATTGTGGCAAGCCAGTGGCTGCCAGCTACAACAATTGATATAAAATCCCACAGAGTCCTTATGGGAGAATATTCAATGATTGTGTTGCTTCAAACACACTGGAAATATACGTAATATATAAATATATTAACATGCTCCTTCCATTCTCCTGCAATGTTGATTTTATGTCCAAGGTAGTTTATGTCCAGGTATGAGGTATGTCTCGTGGAGAGCCTATATATAGAGGTTTCAAGGCTATGGTGAAAACTGGGGGTGTGTCTGTTTTGGAGTGGTACCACCGGTTCCCTACATTCCTCCTTTCGTACAAGACAGCACATTTGGTGTTTTTTACCTCTAGGCCTGACCATTCTAAAAAGCGGTCTGTCCTGGAGAGCATGTTTTTAATTGTGCTCTTTAGGCCATATTGTGAGGTCCCTTTTCTTTCAGTTTCGTTCCCGCATCATGGGCACTACACATTCAATGCATTTTTTCATAGATAATATCCTTCTGGACTTTGGGTTAAAAGTTCTACTCATAATATCCTGCAGTATTTTGCCACAAGCCAGAAATGTATATAACCAAAAAACGAAAATCTTGTGCTGCTGTTTTTGTACTGGTGCCTTAGTTTACTCATATGTGAATCTAGATCATGAAATGTAGAAAATTTGTTAAAGAAAATGCTTCAACTTAAGTGATTGCACACAGCACAAGAAGCATACACATAGTAAATGTAGCCAAAAGCTTATATTTCATACATAAAAATTGCCACAACCTACTGTGTAATGAAAGGTAGAAAAGAAAAGCAGTGCACCTTGGCCCACAAAATCTACAAATCTATCAAATTGTTACCACACCCCCCTGAATAATGCAAAGAATGGACAAGACTAAAGACAAATGCAATAAAGGTCAGAATTATTACAACATATGGTATGAAACATTTATTCAAGTATCACAAAGCGTCACAGCATCTGACATTAATGTACAGATGGCGACCTTTGGGGTCGCCATCGCAACCTCAATAGCTGCTAACTAAAACTGTTTTGGCTGTAAAACCAGATGAGCTACACATGCAAACTTTGTGTCTGTCATGTTTTTGGACCATTACATTAATTTTGACAAATGTGGTGTCTATTTTAAACACATTGAAATGCTCTGATGTATGATTACATCTATCTAGAACACTCTAATATACACATTCTTATTGATACAGATAGGAGTATTAAATAATGAATGGACAAAATCTCTGTACGTGCATATACACGTCCATCTAGTAGACGTATCTCGAAAATCGTGTGTTGCTGCTGACTACAGGTACATTTTTATGTCCGATGTCGAGTTGATTGGATAGGTAGTTGTCCAGAACCACCTACAGTATGTACGCCCAATCGCCCATACATAGGTGTTGGCGTATTGTATAGTATAGTATAGTATAGTATATAGTATAGTATAGATCTAGTCTAATGCCTTCATTAGAGCTATGGGACTGTTGTCTTCCTGCACTCACATGAAATGCAGACCAGCCTCTCCTCTGTTGCGGAAATATAAATACGTTTTACCTATACTCACCAATACAAAGGCGGCTTGTGTTATTAGAAAGCCTACTTTCCACTCTGAGCTCCCCACCACATGTATAAAATCTTCACTCACCGATGGTGAGTGACTACATTGGCCCCCTTCAGTTTGCATACCAGGTGGACATTGGGTTTGATGTTTGATGATGTCATCTATTCTACATGCTAAACAAGGCCGGCATTCACACACCTTGACACCCTGGGCAATAGAATCAAGTTAGAATCAAGCTTTTTTAAACTTCTCCAATGTCTTCAAAACTATCCAGTCACAGAAGCTTGTATTGAGGGGGGGGGGGGCATGGTTTGGTGGCATGGATCTAAGATCTAAGAATCTCTCGGGCAGACTGCAGTATGTGAGACTGCAGGGTTGTCTGTTCAATCCAATCCAACCCACTTTATTTATATAGCACGTTTTAAAACTCAGAGTTTACAAAGTGCTGTACAGGAGAAAAAAATAAAGTGCACTAAAAGTACCACACAGAAAAACAACTGAGACACATTACAGAAAAACAACAGAAAACAATAGCATCACAGTGAGACAAACATATACAAGGACCGATGGAACTCAAGCAGGGTTAAAAGCCAAGGTAAAGAGGTGGGTCTTTAGGCGAGATTTAAAGGTCTCGATGGAGGGGGCCAATTTGACGTGGGAGGGGAGTGCGTTCCAAAGTTTGGGGGCTACAACAGAAAAGGCTTGGTCGCCTCTGGACTTTAAGCGGGTCTTCTTTGTGACCCTGAGGTTTAGCTGGCCCTCAGACCGCAGTGACCTAGAAGGAGTATAAACCTCAATAAGGTCAGACAAATAAAGAGGAGCCAGACCATTTATAGATTTAAAGATAATAAAATAATTTTAAAATCCACTCTGAAGCGGACAGGGAGCCAATGAAGGGAGGCCAAGACAGGTGTGATATGCTCACGTCTGCGAGTACCTGTGAGTAGACGAGCGGCTGAGTTTTGGACTAGCTGGAGTCGAGCAAGGGAGGCTTGGTTTAAACCAGCGTACAAGGCATTATAGTAGTCCAACCGTGTAGATATGAAGGCATGGATAACCCGCTCAAAATCGCTAAAAAATAGCACAGACTTGATTTTGGCCAGCAGCCTCAGATGATAGAAACTAGAGCTAACTACCGCATTGACCTGTTTGTCAAGTTTGACGCCAAGGTTTGAGACCACAGGTTTCACATATGGCTGCAGGGAACCTAGGTCAGTGGGAACGATACCAGGACCGCTAGGTCCAAACACTATAACCTCCGTTTTACTTTCGTTGACACTTTTAAATTAAGAGCCATCCATGCCTTGATGTCACTTAGACAGTCAAGCAGAGGTGTCAGGGAGCCGTTATTGTCCTTTTTAAGGAATCATCCGCATAAAGGTGATACGAAATGCCATGTTTCTTAAAAATAAGGCCAATAGGAAGTAGATATAAAGAAAGTAGAATAGGCCCAAGGATCGAGCCCTGGGGGACTCCAGAGGACAGGGGGGTGGAGGACGATACGAAGTCACCAAATTTAACGGAGAAGCATCTCTCCGATAAATAGGAAGAGAACCAGGCTAAAGCGGTATCTCTGACACCAACACAAAGCTCCAAACGAGATATGAGAGTATTGTGATCGAGAGTGTCGAATGCAGAGCTTAGATCTAGGAGTAGTAGGATCACAGAGTCCCCAGAGTCGGTGATCAATAGGATGACATTGAAAACCCTCAGCAACGCTGACTCTGTGCTGTGAAACGCTTTGAACCCAGATTGAAAAACATCAAAAATGCTATTAAGCTGCAAAAAAGACTGGAGTTGAGACAGCACCGTTTTCTCAAGGATCTTAGAAATGAACGGAAGCTTTGAGATGGGTCTGTAGTTAGATAAAATAGAGGTATCCAGACTAGGTTTCTTTATCAGGGGTGTCACCACTGCTGTTTTAAAGTATGCTGGTACAATACCTGAGACAAGGCTGCTATTTATGATAGCATGGACTCTAGCCCAATGGTCTCCCAGACCTCCTTAAAGAGGTGTGTGGGGATAACTTCACTAAGTTTAGAGAATGATACAGGCTGGAAATGATTAAATGTAGTTGTGCAGGTGACAGCCATGGAGGGGTCAAAAGCAAGGGGGGAAATTTGTGCTCTGATCATAGTGACCTTGTCTATAAAAAAGCTGAGAAATTTCTCACAGACATCAAGAGAAGCTTCCAGACAAGTGGGTTGGGGGGGATTTACCAGCTGCTCAATGGTCTTAAAAAGAACGCGTGGTTTATCCATATATTTGAAATAATATCAGAGACATGCCTTAATTTTTCCTCTTTGACAGTCCTCTGATATTTTTTCCAACACTCATTAAGAATGTCATGTGACACATGGAGCCTGTCTTTTCTCCACCTGCGCTCAGCCCTCCTGACAGCGCGGGTGGTGTCATTTAGCCAAGGCTCAGACTTGGGTCTGGGACGCATGGCTTTTAAAGGCGCAACATTGTCCAAAATGCCAGTGCAGGTGGAAAGAAACGAGGATGTAAGTTGCTCAGTGTCTAGACCCTCGGAGGGGCTAATGTCAGCATGCGCTACGCTATTAAAAGCAGAGGTGCTGGTGTACATCACGGGCGCTCCCCAGGGCTCAGTGCTGTCACCTTTCCTGCTCACCCATCGAGATGAACCTGTTTAATTTATAACTGCTCCAACAGTAGTGGAAACATTTTTGTGTTGTGTTGTGTTCTTTTGTTTTTTTTGGAATGTTGCAACTGCTGTTGAAGCAGCCATAAACTAAACAGGTTCATCTCGATGTTCTGGGCATCTTTGTAATGTTAGTGTTAGTAAAAAGCAGGTAAATGAGTAACGTTTGACTTGAGGCAGACTAACATCAGTCACTCTACCGTTCACTGTAGTCGAAGAGGTGCGCCTGGTGAGGGTTTAAACCCTGCAGCTATATGACATGACCAAGAGGGTACCTCCAACATAAATGCTGAGTTAGTGGAGAATGTAGACAACTAGGCCTACAAGTTTCTAGTTCAAAAGGTCCTGTGGTATCTTCCCTGTTCTGAAAAAAAAACCCAGCGTGCAGCCGTGTAGGGAGAAAAACCAGGTCAGGATACAAAAGAGTGAGTTTAAAACAGGCGTCTTTATTTGCAGTAAAAAGAGCGATCCAGGCGTCAAGACAAATCACAAAGGAAAAACCGTCCTCGGGGGACTCTGGAGAAAACACACAGTAACTCGGCCAAAGTGAGTACCGGAACCAGCAAAACCGGCCCTTATATTGTAAACAGGTTCTGCTTTTTAAAACATTGAATGGAAATGCACCTGTCTATTTTTCAGAAATGCTTCCTTTTTTAAAAATATATATATTTTTTATCCCACGATTTTGTAACCCATTTTTCACCCCTGTGTCAATCATCTAATGTGATCCTGGGCTCTACACACCCTCCGCCAACCTGGGGAGAGCAACGGACTTAACTCATGCTTCCTTCATGCTTGAGTGTCCAAGTTGCTCCTTTACACCTGACAGGGGGGAGTTTCCCTGGTTGGACGTAGCGCGGAAGGAACACGTTATTCCAACCAGTTCCTTTCCCCTCCATCAGGCGCCCCGGCTGGCCAGGGGGAGGCAGTTTAGAAATGCTTCCTAAATATGTACCCGGCAGACCCCCTTAGATCATCTAGTGCTGGTCTCCCCTAAAACAAAAAAATATGGCGAAGCCGCCTTTAGCTACTATGCCCCTGTGCTGTGGAACAGCCTGCCAAGGGATCTACGGTTCTCTGAATCTGTGGACATTTTTAAACAAAATCTTAAAACACACCTTTTTAGCATTGCTTTTACCTCCTAGATCATTACATGTCCTTTTCCTGTTTTTAGTCGCTCCTTTTGTTATTGTTTTTTTGTTATTACTAGTTGATGCTCTCTTGTTGTGTTTTGCTCTTTGTTATATTTTTGCTCTTACTGTAAAGCACTTTGAACTGCACTCGCTGCCTGAAATGTGCTATATAAATAAAGATTGATTGATTGATTCATTGATAGTTTCTGAGTGCACCTAAACAGGTCGTTGGACTGGTCTGACTACTCTGATGCACTGATGATGTGTTCTTCTCGAATGCTCAGATCTTTTAGCATATGCAACAGGATGCTGCAAATGGCTGGTGAGGAAGACGCGGGCTCCATCGTGGGGTCCTCACATGGAATGGATGAACCTGAGTGTTCTAGTTATATTTAATCATGAATTGGAACATTCCAATGTGTTTCTAATGATTAAAATACATGCATCGACTTGACTGAAAGTGTCAAAAGTTAAGTTATAACTGGTTTTCACATAGCCACCATCTTGGAAATGCTAATTAGGGTTCCAGACACACCCCATTGTAATGATTAGTATTCCAACATGTTTGTAATGGTCAAATAACTAAATAAATAGACACCGCATTTGTAGCTCATCTGGTTCAAATGTTACAGCCAAAACTGTTTTAGGTGGCAGCCATATTGGATTTGGCCGCCATGGCGACCCCGAAGGTCACAGGCTCGGGCGCCCTAGCTTAATCATTAGAGCATGACCATGGCTACATCCGGCCCAAGTTTTGTCCCTTTAATATTGATTGGCATGGAAATATCCGTAAGGCCCGGGACTATTGCTGAAATGTCAGATGCTGTGACAGTTTGTGGTACTTTAATAAATGTTGCATACAATATGTTGAAATAATTCTGACCTTTATTGCATTTATTTTTAGTCTTGTACATTTTTTGTATTATTCCAATTTAAGGGGGCGTGGTAACATTTTGATAGACCATCAGCCATTTTGGGCCAAGGTGCGCTGCTTTTCTTTTCTACCTATCATTACACAGTAGGTTGTGACATTTTGAATGTATGAAACATAACGTTTTGGCTAAATTTACTATGTGTATGTTTCATTGTGCTGGGTGCCAATAACGTTTGTTGAAGCATTTCTTTTTAACAAATTTGCTACATTTCATGATCTAGATTCACATATGAGTAAACTAAGGTACCAGTACTTGTTTCAGATGTTAGGTATATGTATTTATGACAGATTGAAATTGATATGAAAGATTTTGTGTTGCCAAAATCAATATAACACATTTTACAAGCAAAAACAGCAGCACAAGATTTTCGTTTTTTGGTTATATACTTTTATATACATTTCTGTCCTGTGACAAAATACTGCAGGATATTATGAGTAGAACTTTTAACCCTATGAAACAATGCATTGAATGTGTAGTGCCCATGACACAGGAACGAAATTCATTTTCTAGGCACTTTTGCTGGGGTCCCAACACAGCCTATAGAGGGCAGACCAAGGAAATGTCATCCGCATATCCCTGTACAGGGTTGGGGGAGATCACACCGTTGGGGGCATACTGACACATCCACTTTATCCATTGGCTGGTGGCAATAATAAAATTTACATGCTCATTCATGCCCTGCCTGTTGATGTAAGCCTTCTGCTTGGTGGACAAGATGTTAGCATCCACGAGCCATGGAAGGACTCTGGCTAGTACGCACTTCATGAACACCTTGTAGATTTAGATATATCTCTACATGTTGTTAGATCCTCAGGAATTATTGCCCTTTTTTGGGATACGGTGGATTAATGCTCCCTTCCATGAATCTGGTACTCTTCTGTTGACACTGTACACACACACACACACACACACACACACACACACACACACACACACACACACACACACACACACACACACACACACACACGACCTCAGCCCTAAAACCAGGCTACTATGTTCCCTCAGCCCTATGTTCCCTCAGCCCTATATGTTCCCTCAGCCCAATGTTCCCTCAGCCCTATGTCCCCTCATTCCAAAACAGAACAGGGGGCTGTAAGGAATCAATTATACTATAATGCTACCCATACAGTAGTTCACCCTGCAGCAACAGAACACATTACAGATACCAAGTTACAGCAATGACACTACTGGGGTCTAGTCTATCTACTTTGTTATAGCTTAATGCTCCACAACAACACAGTGAACTCCAGTGAACGTTGTTCATATGTCCATATATTTTTTAATACACACAATCTTAAATATATAGTTTCAGGATGACATGCTCATTAATATGTTGCAGTAGATTTGTGGTATTGTATGCTATATCGGTACCACATTTGTCATGGTATGTGTGAGTCAAGTCAACTGTATGACCACAGTGGAAAAGAACATGGCATGACATAATTGTTAAAGAGGGCAGAACTGGACAAGTAAATAGTTTTTTTTGTCAGTTGAGAGAAAGTGTTTCAAAGTGTCAAATTACAATAACAACTAAATCATAATAACACTCAACAAGCATAATTCATGGTAACCCTTGATCCACAGACCTCCTCCTCAGCTCTGATCAAGGTTGAGCACCCTAATCAAACTACTATTGTGACACTGCATTCCTTTAAATCCTGACGTGGTGTAGTGGCAAGCTCAAACTATACTTTGCCACTCGGCTGGGCACATGCATACAAAAACCGTTTTTGATGCGTATATAATATAATGTCCTGCAGGCATTGACTGCTGTTGGGTGAGGTTCCCATTTATTAAACACATTATGTATATTACAGCAGTTTTCTTTATGCAAGAATAAAATGATATGGTAAAAACGTGTGATCTCTTTGCCTGCCTACCTTCCAAACCATCATCTGGCTTGTTGCACCTGTGTTCCCATATGTCAATCCTTGTGACACACAGGTGAACCCCGCCCATCTAATGGGTTAAAGGCACACACAGACAGAATGGCTACTTCACATGGCCTTCATGAGTGACTCATCATGTACCAAACCTTAATGGACTGACACCAACTATTTAAGCTACGTTGACAAACAAAACTAGTTTAGCCTGTAGAACTTCCTGTCTCCTCATGTCCCCAAGTAACACTGTCCTCTGAAAGGCCATCTGCAATAACCTAATATGAAGTGTACTGCACTGCACACCCATGCATTCACCTTTTCAGCTAATGGTCCCTTTCTCGGACTGCAACTGACGAGACGAGCTGTTTTGGGGGGAAATAGTGCAATAGTGGCAATTTCATTGGGAAAGAAATGCTGTCTGTATTACTCTTATTACACTATTATACTTATTACACTATTACACTAATATACTTATTACACTATTACATTTATTACACTTGCACTTATCGGATTGAGGGAACATAGGGCTGAGGGAACATAGGGTCTGTTTTGAAATGGGAGAACATACTAGGGCTGAGGGAACATAGGGCTGAGGGAACATAGGCATGACCCCATCAGCCAAATGGCGTAGGAGTCAATAGGAATAGGCTATACTTTAAAGGGCACATAATCACACAAACCTACAGATATCGCAACTTCCCACATTTCACAGCATAATATTGCAAAATGTTCCGCATATTTTGCAACTTCCCACAATGTCACTGGCAACCATAATCAAGAAGTTTTGCCCGTGTTTTTCTGGAGGGTCTTCACGTGCATAATTATGTATTTATGAGCATGCGTGTGCGTGTGTACTGTGTATATGACGTGTGGACAGCATGGTCACTCACTGGGAAGAGGTTGTAGGCTTCTTTTCTCCCGCTCACTTGTTATCGTTTTTCTATCCTATTATGTGATCACACTCTCACATTGCAGTCCTCTTCTCTTCCGTTCAGCAGGGGACAAAACATGGGTTTTGTTTTAAGACTGCTGCCTGAGCTTAGTTGCAGCAGTTATCTGAGTACTGAATAGTTTTCAAGCTCTGCCCTCACCTGGAAGAATTCCCTGGAATGCTGGTGACCAACAAAGGACCCTTTCACTAGTGGGGCCAGGACAGGAGGGGCAAATGCAGGTAGTGGATAGAACTCACACAAAAAGGGCAGAAGAGAGAAGAACCAACAACTGCACGTACTATATGCGCACACACACACACGCGCGCGCACACACACACACACGAACACACACACACACACACACACACACACTGTGACACACACACACACACACACACACACACACACACACACACACACACACACACACACACACACACACACACACACACAGAGGGAGAATGGGGGGTGCTACTGTACAGTACAATAAAATGATATGCCCATCTGTGTAAAATCTGTTTAATAACTGTTGTCGTTTTCCATTAAAAAAATATATATACAAATACAGCAACACTATATCAGCCGGGAGTCATTTTGCATTGTTCCACCTATTCATCAGCAGGTGGCAGCAGAGTCAACATAGTCACTGTGCCGGTCAATCACTAGCCCTGGTCCAGCATTAGAGAGAGACTCGCTATAAGCACTGGACCAGGGCTAGTGAATCACCATCCTCCTGCCCTTTTCTTGTCTGGTTTCAAGTCAAATGTATAGTGTGTGTGTGTGTGTGTGTGTGTGTGTGTGTGTGTGTGTGTGTGTGTGTGTGTGTGTGTGTGTGTGTGTGTGTGTGTGTGTGTGTGTGTGTGTGCCTCTGTCGTTGTAACTGTAATGTGTGTACATGCTTGTATATGTATGAGGTAAAGAAGCTATACAAATTAGTTAATTGTATTATACTTTTCTTATGAACAGAAAGTATTTATTATAATATCAAAACACTAATTATGAATAGTAAATCTACAAGCTAAACTGTTTCAATTGATACTAGTTATGCTGAATAGAATACAGAGGGGAGTGCTAGGGTACGTGGCAGCAGTGCTGCACGTGAGAGACCATTTCTAGCAAAGAAACTGTGGCTAGGGCTGTGTGTGTGGCTGTGGGTAAATAACAACAACATAAACAAAGACATTTAAATAAAACAAATCCAGTAGAAAGTGTGTGAGTCACAATAATATTTCCTTCAGGCGTGGCTAAGAGAGTTCCAGAACCCGGCACTGGCGCTCTGAATTGTCCACCACTCTCCTTATTCGGAAGGTCGACGCTAAACCATCAAATGGTCTAGTAAAAGTTAAAAGAACAAAAGGTTCTATGACTTTCCTATCATAAAGAAAAACAGATCCTGAAGTTCAGTCATTGTAACAATCACTCCAGGATTGTATCCAGTAAGATAAGGAGGGTAAAAAGACAGTTCAGTTGTTGTGGTTCAGTTTATCTGGTTGGTGTTGGTCTCTTTAAATGTACTTTACTCCAGATATTGCATATAGAGAGAGTGAAGCCTAATTTATACTTATTTGCACACAGCTAAGTATACATCAGGATTGAAGGCGGGGGAGATGTGAAGCTTCGAGGCACACAGAAGGGTGGAAGCTCAGCTGTAAACTCCTCCATGTGTCCGCTCTCCTTAAACTCCTCCCTGGCCCCTCTCCCTCTCCTCACACTGGGGTGTCACGATGCAGTTCACTAGGGGAAGGGGGAACACGTTCTCCCAGCTTGGTAAAGCTGGCCGAGTGGCTGGGCTTGGCAAAGCTCTCCCCAGTGTCAGGTGCTCTCTGACGGGCCGGCAAGGTGGAACACCGGCCTTTGGCCCTCGAGCGCGAAACTTGGGGCGGAGGACCTTTCAGCATGAAGAGTTCACTGGGCGATGGGGCTTTGGGCTGGGGGGTCTCGGGGTTGGCAGGTGGGGTCTGTACTTGCGGTGGGGATGTGGGCGACCCTGGTGTTTGTTCGGGTGTGTGTGGAGGGGAGAGGGGGTGCGATGAGACCGCTGCTGGACCACGTGGGCCCTGGAGAACCAAAGGAACCAGAGGAGTGTATGCGGCCATCTGCTGGAGCTTGTTGAGGCTGGTGGACTGTCTTGGGCGTGGCAGGCTGTAGCAAGGTTCAACGCCTCTCTGCTGAGAAGGCAAGGTGGAGCAGCGGGCCTTGTGCCTAGAGCCCGGCTCTCTAGGTGGAGGATCTATTAGCTTGAAGAGCCTGGGTTCAGAGGCCGTACTCGCTGCAGCAGAGCCAGTGATGCTGTGGGATGAGCCTCGCTTAGATGGGGGATCATGGAGTGACTGCTTGGAAACTGAACGGGGCAACTCCACATCTCCTGCTTTGTCTGATGAGAGTTCCTCATCTATAATATTATGGGGAGAGACAAACAAAATAAAAGTTAAGTTACGGTAAGTCAAGTCAAGTCAAGTCAAGTCAAGTCAAGTCAAGTCAAATCAATCAATCAATCAATCAATCAATCAATCAATCAAGTTAATCAACAAACGTTTGAAATCTATAGAAAATAGTTTCGATAAGAGAAGAAACACTGAGACGGAATCACACAGCAGTCTCTTCTCACCTAACAGTCCCAGCTCTGCCATGAGGTCGTCTAGATTAATATCAACATATTCCTCTTCCCTGACCTCTTCGTGCACATTCACTTCCTCTGCATCTGCCTTCACTTGAAAAACATGTTCCTCTGCATCTGTCTTCACTTGAAAAACATGGTCCTCTGCATCTGTCTTCACTTGAAAAACATGGTCCTCTGCATCTGTCTTCACTTGAAAAACATGGTCCTCTGCATCTGTCTTCACTTCAAAAACATGGTCCTCTGCATCAGTTTTTACTTCAAAAACATGGTCCTCTGCATCTGTCTTCACTTCAAAAATATGGTCCTCTGCATCTGTCTTCACTTCAAAAACATGGTCCTCTGCATGTGTCTTCACTTCCACAACATGTTCCTCTGCATCTGTCTTCACTTCAAAAACATGGTTCTCTGCATCTGTCTTCACTTCAAAAACATGGTCCTCTGCATGTGTCTTCACTTCAAAAACATGTTCCTCTGCATCTGTCTTCACTTCAAAAACATGGTCCTCTGCATGTGGGGATGTGGGCGACCCTGGTGTGTGTTCGGGTTTGTGTGGAGGGGAGAGGGGGTGCGATGAGACCGCTGCTGGACCACGTGGGCCCTGGAGAACCAAAGGAACAAGAGGAGTGTATGCGGCCATCTGCTGGAGCTTGTTGAGGCTGGTGGACTGTCTTGGGCGTGGCAGGCTGTAGCAAGGTTCAACGCCTCTCTGCTGAGAAGGCAAGGTGGAGCAGCGGGCCTTGTGCCTAGAGCCTGGCTCTCTAGGTGGAGGATCTATTAGCTTGAAGAGCCTGGGTTCAGAGGCCGTACTCGCTGCAGCAGAGCCAGTGATGCTGTGGGATGAGCCTCGCTTTGATGGGGGATCATGGAGTGACTGCTTGGAAACTGAACAGGGCAACTCCACATCTCCTGCTTTGTCTGATGAGGGTTCCTCATCTATAATATTATGGGGAGAGACAAACAAAATAAAAGTTAAGTTAAGTTAAGTTAATCAATCAATCAATCAATTAATCAATCAAGTTAATGTTTGAAATCTATAGAAAATAGTTTCAATAAGAGAAGAAAACACTGAGACGGAATCACACAGCAGTCTCTTCTCACCTAACAGTCCCAGCTCTGCCATGAGGTCGTCTAGATTAATATCAACATGTTCCTCTTCCCTGACCTCTTCGTGCACATTCACTTCCTCTGCATCTGCCTTCACTTGAAAAACACGTTCCTCTGCATCTGTCTTCACTTGAAAAACATGTTCCTCTGCATCTGTCTTCAATTCAAAAACATGTTCCTCTGCATCTGTCTTCAATTCAAAAACATGTTCCTCTGCATCTGTCTTCACTTCAAAAACATGTTCCTCTGCATCTGTCTTCACTTCAAAAACATGGTCCTCTGCATGTGTCTTCACTTCAACTTCCTTCACTTCTTTCCTTTCATCTCCATCTCCTTCTTTACCCTCTTTTCCTTCCATCTCTTTATCACCACCATCAACTTCTACATTCACTTGTTCTTTGTCTTCCTCTTTTTCTTCATGTGTTTCTGCATCTCCTCGTCCTCCTCCACCAACTCCTCCATCATCTTCTATTCCTCCTTGGTTTCCACCTTCTTCGGTTGACAACCTGAGCTCTGGGTAGCTGTCGCTGCTCCTGCTGGGTTTGTCCAGATCGATCGCCACCTCCTCCAGCTCCTGCTCTACTTGCTTCTCCTCCTCCTCCTCCTCCTCCACCTCCTCCTCCTCCCGTTCCTCGCAAATTATCTCCTCTCCCTCAGCCTCCAGTGGTGACTCTATCAGGATGCTGATGTTGGCGAGGTTTGGTTGGTAGCATCTAGAGGCTCTCTTCGGGGAGTTCTTCTCCTGCTCGGTGCTCAGCAGATACTCCATCAGGAGAAGGTTCTCTTTCTTCAGCTGTTCGCGCAAGGAGCGTGGTACATCTGGGATCATCCACGCCACCAGCATGCTCAGGAACATGGCCAAATTCTAAGGCATGTGAAGAAGAGAGGAAAAAAACACACACAGGGTAATGTAGTCTTGAAATGGATTAAAGTGTCTTCTTGAAATGAGAAAACACAGATTGTTTATTGATTATCTTAATATTACAATTATATTCGTTGCTTGCTGTCGGGAGGAAACCACCTAACTTAATTTTTGAGGTTTTTGATGAATGAATCAGTGCTATTGAACACCCTTCATCTCTGTGGTTGGTTATCTCTGTGTGTTGGTTATCAGTGCTATTGAACACCCTTCATCTCTGTGTGTTGGTTTGATGAATGAATCAGTGCTATTGAACACCCTTCATCTCTGTGTGTTGGTTAATGATGAATGAATCAGTGCTATTGAACACCCTTCATCTCTGTGTGTTGGTTAATGATGAATGAATCAGTGCTATTGAACACCCTTCATCTCTGTGTGTTGGTTAATGATGAATGAATCAGTGCTATTGAACACCCTTCATCTGTGTGTGTTGGTTAATGATGAATGAATCAGTGCTATTGAACACCCTTCATCTCTGTGTGTTGGTTAATGATGAATGAATCAGTGCTATTGAACACCCTTCATCTGTGTGTGTTGGTTAATGATGAATGAATCAGTGCTATTGAACACCCTTCATCTCTGTGTGTTGGTTTGATGAATGAATCAGTGCTATTGAACACCCTTCATCTGTGTGTGTTGGTTTGATGAATGAATCAGTGCTATTGAACACCCTTCATCTCTGTGTGTTGGTTTGATGAATGAATCAGTGCTATTGAACACCCTTCATCTGTGTGTGTTGGTTAATGATGAATGAATCAGTGCTATTGAACACCCTTCATCTCTGTGTGTTGGTTTGATGAATGAATCAGTGCTATTGAACACCCTTCATCTCTGTGTGTTGGTTTGATGAATGAATCAGTGCTATTGAACACCCTTCATCTCTGTGTGTTGGTTTGATGAATGAATCAGTGCTATTGAACACCCTTCATCTCTGTGTGTTGGTTTGATGAATGAATCAGTGCTATTGAACACCCTTCATCTCTGTGTGTTGGTTTGATGAATGAATCAGTGCTATTGAACACCCTTCATCTGTGTGTGTTGGTTAATGATGAATGAATCAGTGCTATTGAACACCCTTCATCTCTGTGTGTTGGTTTGATGAATGAATCAGTGCTATTGAACACCCTTCATCTCTGTGTGTTGGTTTGATGAATGAATCAGTGCTATTGAACACCCTTCATCTCTGTGTGTTGGTTTGATGAATGAATCAGTGCTATTGAACACCCTTCATCTCTGTGTGTTGGTTTGATGAATGAATCAGTGCTATTGAACACCCTTCATCTGTGTGTGTTGGTTAATGATGAATGAATCAGTGCTATTGAACACCCTTCATCTCTGTGTGTTGGTTTGATGAATGAATCAGTGCTATTGAACACCCTTCATCTGTGTGTGTTGGTTAATGATGAATGAATCAGTGCTATTGAACACCCTTCATCTCTGTGTGTTGGTTAATGATGAATGAATCAGTGCTATTGAACACCCTTCATCTCTGTGTGTTGGTTTGATGAATGAATCAGTGCTATTGAACACCCTTCATCTCTGTGTGTTGGTTTGATGAATGAATCAGTGCTATTGAACACCCTTCATCTCTGTGTGTTGG